>NC_143025.1:71330000-71630000 GCF_057628025.1 Oncorhynchus mykiss | reverse complement strand
TTGTTATGTATATCACACAACATGAATCCCGAAGATGGATCTCATGTTAAGATTTGGGCCTGTAAAAAAGTGTGTAGAAAATTAGAACAACTGCCCCTAAAAACCAACGTCTCATTAAGAAAACAGCCTATGTGGCATCAATATGTGTAATTTATTCTACTGTCAAAATTGACTACAAAGTGTAAATATTACAATCCTGCCCACATGCTCACAGACGGCAGCACACAAGTTCTCATCAATTCGGAGTGCAGCTACACATGACCCAATCGTAATGCCCATGGTAAATTTGTAAATGTATCCCTATGGGGCTAGCTCGAGACCATCAGTAAATTACACAATGTACATGGAACAATATGTTCAAATTACAATAACTCCAAATTTCAATGACTTCAAAACCGAAAACCAACTATACATACCAACTATTCATATACAAATGTTGAAAGCAATTAATGAGAAACTGAAAGGTGTGCAACATGAAAATATTGTTTTCAATGTGTAATCTAGCCCCAGAGATTAGCTATCCAAAGTCAAACCAACTTTGCCACGGTAACACACCAACCGGTTGAGAACTAATTGGCAAAATAACTTGGCTAACTATTCCCAACACACACAAGAGGCACCCACATCAAACCACATCCCAAAAACAACTCTTATTTAACCAAATGTAAAACGAGGCCAAGTCAGGAAGTCTAGTCGTCCTTTGAGCATCTTAATTCTATGAATGTCTGAAATCCATATTTACTTCTGTATTAGGTAGTATATGAGATGCTTTATTAGGCTTCTCACTAACATTATCAGTGGCATGGATTTGTGGGTGCATCTGAATGACTTTTGAGTGAGTTTTTTCATCTTCTGATATCCCTAAGTTATGGACGGGGTTTTAATATGGAGGATGAGGCCTATATCCTGTAGTCTATATTAGTCTCTCTAGCGAGCAATAGGGGGATTGGGACATTGCATATTAATCTCTTCTTCTTTTCATTTGAGTTCTTCTTCATCCTGTGTGTTTTTGTGTATAAGTCACCCAGCAGATGTTATTTTGCAACAAGGAGGACCCTTCCATCTGGCCCATCATAGAGAATTTTAACAGGGGAAATACAGAGAAACACACAGAGCACTGGCTTCTTGAGAAACCAAAGGTACTGTTATAGTAAAACCTGTGATAAATTCCATCGCAACACCCAGAGACACACACTTGTAGAGCAGTGGAAATAATTGTGTGTGCGTGTGTGTCCAAGGGTGTGAGTTTGAGTTGCATATTGGGTGGGGGTGGGGAGGTCAATATGTTCTGAGATCAACATCCTTCTGGGGGGGTCCGGGGGCCCTGGAGATTTGTGACCCAATTCAGGAAACTAGGTGTATGTCGCAAGTCATGACTTCACAGGGGCCGTTTGAACATAAAACACTTTTTTTTTCATCAAAATGCGTTTTTTTTTTGGCTGAAATGCCTTCTTGAACATGTGAACTTTCACGTGCCTTAATAACAAACTTGTATGCCATCTGTAAATACAAATAAAATTGTTAAATTACGAGCCTTGTTGGTTAAGCCACAGAAAAAGGTAGCAAACTTCCGTGATTGGCTGAGATTATGAGTGGGCTGGACATGCCGAGAGAGGAGTTCAGATTGGTCTGACATAGAAGCTCAGTCTGTGTTGGTTATCCTGTCGAACATGTCTTTTTTTTTAATTAATTGTGTAGTGCTGCTCTTCACTTTCTGGAGGATCAAGTTTGGAAATCAGTGGAATTAGAGTATGATAGCTAAAGAGATGGAGAAAACACCTGTCTCCGGATTACATCTTCAAACTAAGGGCAACCATGGCATGGCATTCCTGACAGGGAGGCGTCCATGCATGATGATGTATACAAGTAGCGCTAGCTAACTACATTTTCAGATATTACAAATTTTCTAATTTTGACAGAATTTGGTTTCATTTCAAGCTAAATTGTGCTGTTAGCTAGCTAGCTAACCTTAGCTGACTGGCTCCCTAGCTGATGTTATTATTAGTTTCCCAGAGTTGTTTGCTGTTCTAGTTAGAGCCTAATGTTAGCTAGCTAACATTGAACATGGATGGTTAGCTTCCAGCACTTTGGCATTGTTGGCACTGTTCATTGTTGTTTAACTAGCTAACGTTGGCTGGCTGGCTAGTTAGCTAACGTTATGTGACGTGTGTACAACACCCGTTGAATTTGGCCGGTGTCAGTAAACGTCTGCAAAAAAGCGTAATGAAATTGTTGCCAGTAGAGCTGGTTAGGCTGTTTTCATGTTACCCAGAGGTAAACAAATCACCGGCCTGAGCGCCAAGTGTGTGCTTCAAGAGCAAAATGAGATGGGTGAGGCTAAAGCTTAAGAGGGTGTGAACGATGCTGAATGGGTGTAAACAAAGAAGAGCTATTCACTAGATACCATAACATTCAAAGGTGATTTTCTCTCAACTTTCAAAGCAGAATTACTTTCCCATTGTTCCATCAAAGGCAGTGTATGATATACCATTTTGTAGCTCTGAGTCTCTACTTTTATCTAATGTAAAAAAAAACATAATTTCAAATTTTGCTACATAAGACCGAATCCTGGTGGTGAGTTACATTAAAACAAATTGCTGTGAAATTGTGGTGAATTTCGAAGGGACAATACATCCAAAAATATACTGATAATTTGGTCAATATACCACAATCACAAATTAAATACCAACATTTTTCTCTATTACTTTAAATTGTTTAAAAAATGTATCTGCAGATTGCAGGCAACGACATTTGTTAGAGCACTTTGGCTACAGTCACCAAAGATGAGAAGTTGAACCGATAGTTTAAATATGTGTGTGATGTAAATTGCTGTGCAAAGTGCTCTACTAGACTGCCTTATAACTAAAATTCTAAATTCTCACCTGATGACATATTTGTCCTCTCCCTGCCTCAACATGGGCGGAGCTCTCTCTCTTGGTCTCTCTATGGTCTCTCTTTGACCCCTACCATAATCATATGACCAAATATTGTTATTATTATGACAAAAATGGCTGGCCTTAACAATGATGAGGTGAGCGTATTATATTGAACAAAAATATAAACAAAACATGTAAATTGTTGGTCTTATGTTTCATGAGCTGAAATAAAAGATCCCAGAAATGTTCCATAAGCACAAAAAGCTTATTTCTCTCAAATTTTGTGCAAACATTTGTTTACATCCCTGTTGGTGAGCATGACTCTTTTGCAAAGATAATCCATCAAGCTGTCACGCCCTGACCATAGTTTACTTTGTATTTTCTATGTTTTGATTGGTCAGGGTGTGATCTGAGTGGGTATTCTATGTTTCATGTCTTGTTTGTCTATTTCTATGTTCAGCCTGATATGGTTCTCAGTCAGAGGCAGGTGTTCGTCATTGTCTCTGATTGGGAACCATATTTAGGTAGCCTGGGTTTCACTGTGTGTTTGTGGGTGATTGTTCCTGTCCTATGTGTCCCTGTGTTCACACTATATAGGCTGTTAGGGTTTCGTTACGTTTTGTTTTGTAGTATTGTATTGGAGATTCATGTTTCGTATTATTAATAAACATGGATCGTAAACCACACGCTGCATTTTGGTCCGACTCTCCTTCGTATGAAGACGAAACTCATTACAGAATCACCCACCACCAACGGACCAAGCGGCGTGTCAACAGGCAGCAGCAGCAGCAAAAAGAGGAGTTACGTTGTAAGGATTTCTGGACATGGGAGGAAATCCTCGACGGGAGAGGACCCTGGGCTAAACCAGGGGAGTATAGCCGCACCAAGGTGCAGCCGAAGAAGGAACAGAGGCAGCAGGAGCAGCAGCAGCCGCAGTGGGAGAGAGCGTCATGGGAGTATGAATTAGATAATGGTGGACCATGGGCTCAACCGGGAGAATATCGCCGTCCCAAGGAAGAACTGGAGGCGGCGAAAGCTGAGAGGCGCAAATATGAGGAAGTAGCACGACGGAGCGGATGGAAGCCCGAGAGTAAGCCTCAAATTTCTTGGGGGGGGGGCTAACAGGGAGTATGGCTACGCCAGGTCGCAGACCTGAGCCAACTCCCCCTGTTTATCGTGAGGAGCCAAGGAGGAGACCAGAACCGGTGTTGGAGGTAAGCGAAGCAGAGACTGTGAAGGAGTTAATGGGGAAATTGGAGGAGAGTGAAATGAGGGAGTTGCTGTGTTGGTGCTTTAAATATGATATTCGCCCGAAGGAGCGTGTCGGGGATTTATTGGCACCTGGGTCAGTGCTCTCTACTCGTCCTGAGGTGCGTGCTAGTCAGCTGGTGAAGACAGTGCCAGTCTCACGCACCAGGCCTCCTGTGTACCTCCCTAGCCTTGCATGTCCTGTGCCAACACCGCTCTCAAGATCTCCAGTACGCCTTCACGGTCTAACCCATCCTGTGCCACCTCCACACCCCAGCCCTCCGGTAGCAGCTCCCCGCACTAGGCTTCCTGTGCGTGTCCTCGGCCCAGTACCACCAGTGCCAGCACCACGCATCAGGCCTACAGTGCGCCTCGCCTGTTTAGCGCTGTCGGAGCCGTCCTCCTCTCCAGCGCTGTCGGAGTCTCTCACCTGTTCAGCGCTGCCAGAGCCTTCCTCCTCTTCAGCACTGTTGGAGTCTCCCGCCTGTTTAGCGCTGTCAGAGCTTTCCGCCTCTACAGCGTTGCCGGAGTCTCCCGCCTGTTCGGAGCTGCCAGTCTGCATGGAGCTGCCAGTCTGCATGGAGCTGCAAGTTTGCATAGAGCTGCCAGTCAGCAAGGAGCTGCCAGTATGCATAGAGCTGCCAGTATGCATAGAGCTGCCAGTCTGCAAGGAGCTGCCAGTCTGCAAGGAGCCGCCAGAGCTGCCAGTCTGCAGGATGCTGCCAAAGCTGCCAGTCTGTAAGGAGCCGCCAGAGCTGCCAGTTTGTAAGGAGCCGCCGAAGCTGCCAGTTTGTAAGGAGCAGCCAGGGCCGCCAGTTAGCAGGGAGCAGCCAGGGCCGCCAGTCAGCATGGAGCAGCCAGGGCCGCCAGTCAGCATGGAGCAGCCAGAGCAGCCAGGGCCGCCAGTCAGCATGGAGCAGCCAGAGCAGCCAGAGCTGTCAGTCAGCATGGAGCAGCCAGAGCAGCCAGGGCCGCCAGTCAGCATGGAGCAGCCAGAGCTGCCAGTCAGCATGGAGCAGCCAGAGCAGCCAGTCTGTGTCGACCAGTCTCTTCCAGATCTGCCCGTCGTCCAGACTCTTCCAGATCTGCCAGTCGTCCAGACTCTTCCAGATCTGCCAGTCGTCCAGACTCTTCCAGATCTGCCAGTCGTCCAGACTCTTCCAGATCTGCCAGTCGACCAGACTCTTCCAGATCTGCCAGTCGACCAGACTCTTCCAGATCTGCCCGTCGTCCAGACTCTTCCAGATCTGCCAGTCGTCCAGACTCTTCCAGATCTGCCAGTCGTCCAGACTCTTCCAGATCTGCCAGTCGTCCAGACTCTTCCAGATCTGCCAGTCGTCCAGACTCTTCCAGATCTGCCAGTCGACCAGACTCTTCCAGATCTGCCAGTCGACCAGACTCTTCCAGATCTGCCAGTCGACCAGACTCTTCCAGATCTGCCAGTCGACCAGACTCTTCCAGATCTGCCAGTCGACCAGACTCTTCCAGATCTGCCAGTCGACCAGACTCTTCCAGATCTGCCAGTCGACCAGACTCTTCCAGATCTGCCAGTCGACCAGACTCTTCCAGATCTGCCAGTCGACCAGACTCTTCCAGATCTGCCAGTCGTCCAGACTCTCTCAGATCTGCCAGTCGTCCAGACTCTCTCAGATCTGCCAGTCGTCCAGATTCTCCCAGATCTGCCAGTCGACCAGATTCTCCCAGATCCGCCAGTCGACCAGATTCTCCCAGATCCACCAGTCGACCAGATTCTCCCAGATCCGCCAGTCGACCAGATTCTTCCAGATCTGCTAGTCGACCAGGATCTGCTGAAACCGCCAGCCAGCCAGGTTCTGGTAGTTTCTACTACCTGCCTGGGCTTCCTCTCAGTGCTGAGCTTCTTCTCAGTGCTGAGCTTCCTCTCAGTGCTGAGCTACCCATCTGTCCCGAGTTACCTCTGTCCCGAGCTGTCCCTCTGTCCCATGTTATCATTGTGGTGGGTAACCTATTTAGGGACGTTTAGGAGGGGGATTAAAACTGTCATGGAGTGGGGTCCACGTCCAGCGCCAGAGCCGCCACCGCGGACAGATGCCCACCCAGACCCTCCCCTATAGGTTCAGGTTTTGCGGCCGGAGTCCGCACCTTGGGGGGGGGGTACTGTCACGCCCTGACCATAGTTTACTTTGTATTTTCTATGTTTTGATTGGTCAGGGTGTGATCTGAGTGGGTATTCTATGTTTCATGTCTTGTTTGTCTATTTCTATGTTCAGCCTGATATGGTTCTCAGTCAGAGGCAGGTGTTCGTCATTGTCTCTGATTGGGAACCATATTTAGGTAGCCTGGGTTTCACTGTGTGTTTGTGGGTGATTGTTCCTGTCCTATGTGTCCCTGTGTTCACACTATATAGGCTGTTAGGGTTTCGTTACGTTTTGTTTTGTAGTATTGTATTGGAGATTCATGTTTCGTATTATTAATAAACATGGATCGTAAACCACACGCTGCATTTTGGTCCGACTCTCCTTCGTATGAAGACGAAACTCATTACACAAGCTGACAGGTGTGGCATATCAAGAAGCTGATTAAACAGGACGATCATTACACAGCTGTGCCTTGTGCTGGGGAAAAGGCCACTCTAAAATGTGCAGTTTTGTCACACAACACAATGCCACAGATGCCTCAAGTTTTGAGGGAGCATGCAATTGGCATGCTGATTGCAGGAATGTCCACCCGAGCTGTTGCCAGAGAATTGAATATTCATTTCTCTGCCCTACGTCTTTTAAGAGAATTGCCCAACCGTCTGTCCAACCGGCCTCACAACCACAGAACACGTGTAACAACGCCAGCCCAGGACCTCCACATCCGGCTTCTTCACCTGCGGGATCGTCTGAGATCAGCCACCCAGACAGCTGATGAAACTGTGGGTTTGCAAAACAGAATCATTTTTGCACACACTTTCAGAAACCATCTCAGGGAAGCTCATCTGTGTGCTCATCGTCCTTAACAGGGTCTTGACCTGACTGCAGTTTGGTGTTGTAACCGACTTCAGTGGGTAAATGACCCATGGTGGTGGTGGGGTTATGGTATGGGCAGGCATAAGCTACAGACAATGAACACAACTGCATTTTATCAATGGCAATTTGAATGCACAGATATACCGTGACAAAATCCTGAGGCCCATTGTCGTGCCATTCATCCACCGCCATCACCTCATGTTTCAGCATGATAATGCACAGCCCCATGTCGCAAGAATCTGTACACAATTCCTGGAAGCAAAAATATCCCAGCTCTTCCATGGCCTGTATACTCACCAGATATGTCTACATGTACAACAGCGTGTTCCAGTTCTTAACAATATCCAGCAAATTCGCACAGCCATTGAAGAGGAATGGGACAGCATTCCATAGGCCACAATCAACAGCCTGATCAACTCTATGCAAAAGAGATGTGCCGCCTGCATGAGGCAAATGGTGGTCACATCAGATAATGACTGGTTTTCTGATCCACGACTACTTTTTTTTAAGGTATCTGTGACCAACAGATGCAGATCTGGATTTCTAGTCGTGAAATCCATAGATTAGGGCCTAATTCATTTATTACAATTGATTGATTTTCTTATATGAACTGTAACTCAGTAAAATCATTAAATTGTTGCATGTTGCGTTTATATTTTTGCTCAGTGTATCATGAATTAGATGCTGCTTTTATTAGCTAAATTACTTCTGTCGTGGCTGGCAATATGTAGGCTTGTAGCTAGCTAGCTGACTACATAGTACCAGGGTATATGAGTAGTACAGTGTAGTTAGCTAACATTATGCAGTCATTCATTCATTTACTTGCAGTCCTCTGGACTCTCCAAAAAAGTATTATGTCCTTCACTTTTCTTCTCTTGGGCATTAGCACCTCTATTTAAAGGAATAATCCAATCAAAACCACAAATTCCTATTATTTACATTGTTAAATACAGCAAATATGTGAGAACAATATATGTTCAGATAATTATTTTCTTCGTCCTTATAATTAGTTTTGAAGCAACGTAAAAATTGTTGTGAAAATCTGCAGAGCTCAAGTGGACTATAAAACCCACAATGCAATGATCTCTTTAGAAAGGCTGGCTGGCTAGCTACTGTAGGTACTTAGCTAGAAAAAATAATACCAAAGTCAATATCAGCATGTGATGGAGTTAGCTAGTTGCTAAATCCCCGAAACAAACTGCACAATCAATTTAGGAGTTACAATGTTCAACATGGTAGAGATTGTTTCTAGCTGAAAGCTGTGTGAGTCAGGTTGCTATGGCAATGCGCAAGGGCCCTGCAAGCAGGGAGACCAGAGGGAAAAAACGCTTTGCACCATGGTAGTTGAAGGAAAAAAGGATATTAATCTTACAACACACAGTGTACTTTGAGGACATTTGAACAAAATATATACTTTGTGATGACGATATAGACAGATAGATGTGTTGTTGACAAGTATACATATATTCATCTATTGGCTTATTTGGCGATCTGGAGTGCAGGTAATTGTTTTAAAAGCATTATGAAATGTGAGTTTGTTATCCCCTATCTCCAGTGACGAGAACCTTATCATGAATGTATATCATGTCACATTTCATTTCTACAGTGGATTATCCCTTTAAGGGCACAATGTTTTCACTAAGGGTGAACACTGACTCACCGAGTGCTGCTCATCTGAAACTGCAGTTGAAAAGGAAAAGAGGAAGATCCAGATACATTTCTAACTTTGTTGCTAACTCAGCAAGCTAGCTTCCCAGCTAACAAGATTAGGTTGTCACAACGTGCTGATTAGTTACATAACTACCTCATCAGTACATTGTACCAACATGATGTACTTCATATTGCCTATTTGTCATTTGCGAGTTATTGGCAGCCATTGCAGGTTTTTAGTTATTGTACTGTATATTGGACTGGCCTTTTTTGCACTTGCGAAACGAGTCCACCCATTCAGTCTACATGATAGCTAGCCTACCTGTGACCTTCCAAGTCTATTTATCCTACCCTTGGTGTGCATGGTGTGGTGTTAAATAAGAGAACACTTTGTAGGAGTTAAATTAACCAGAGGCTATTTATTTACTGTCTGGCAATGTATCGCTAAATAGCTGACTACATAGTACCCGTGTATATGAGTAGTACAGTGTAGTTAGCTAACATTATGCAGCCATTCATTCATTTACTTCACTTTTCTCCTCTTTGGCGTTAGCACCTCCATTAAGAGCGCTACTTTTTCACTAATGGTGAACACTGACTCACCGAGTGCTGCTCATCTGAAACTGTAGTTGAAAAGAAAAAGAGGAAGATCTAGATACTGTTCTAACTTTGGTGCTAGCTTAACGAGCTAGCTAACATTAACCCTAACTGAAATAGCCAACCTAGCATTGCATCACTCGGTATGAAACTATTTTTACACAATATTATCTCATTACAAATAGTTTGCTTGTTACACAACAACAACACAAATTTCATGAAATTTATCTTGTTTTAAACTTTAGAAACTTCTATACATTGGCGCACTCATGAATATAGCTTCCTCTCCTCACATGCGCCGAATACAACAGGTACCTTACAGTGAAATGCTTACTTACAAGCCTTTAACCAACAATGCTTTAAGAAGTTTTAAGAATAAAAAAGTGTTAAGTAACAAATAATGAAACAGCAGCAGTAAAATAGCAATAGCGAGGCTATATACTATGGGGTACCGGTACAGAGTAAATGTGCGGGGAGACCGGTTAGCCGAGGTAATTTAAGTAATATGAACATTTAGGTAGAGCTAAAGTGACTATGCATAGATAATAAAGAGTAGCAGCAGCGTAAAAGAGGGGTCTGGGTAGCCCTTGGATTAGCTGTTCAGGAGTCTTATGACTTGGGGTTAGAAGCTGTTTAAGAAGCCTTTTGGACTTAGACTTGACGCTCCGGGACCACTTGCGGTAGCAGAGAGAACAGTCTATGACTAGGGTTGCTGGAGTCTTTGACAATTTTTAGGGCCTTCCTCCGACATCGCCTGGTATAGAGGTCCTGGATGGCAGGAAGCTTGGCCCCAGTGATGTACTGGGCTGTACACACTACCCTCTGTAGTGCCTTGCGGTCGGAGGCCAAGCAGTTGCCATACCAGGCAGTGATGCAACCAGTCAGGATGCTCTCGATGGTACAGCTGTAGAACCTTTTGAGGATCTGAGGACCCATGACAAATCTTTTCAGTCTCCAGAGGGGGATGGATTCTCAATCGCAAAAGGCAGAAATGAAAAATATTAACAAGTAACGAAAGTGGGATTTACAATGTAACATTATTATACCTGTTAAACAATACTATATCAAAAACATGAGGTGAGGACATTGTTGGTATACTGTAGCGGCCTTTATATGTACCACAGGAGAACCAAGAAATGAAGAGTGACACCACGGCTGTCTTTTTGGCTTTTATGTCAATCTGCAATAGTATTGTGAAAAGACAGGAACACATCAGTCTCCAATGCACCATCTGACAAATTGTTCTATACAGAAGCATGAAGAAAGGTAAAACACATATCCTGTCTCACATCCCCAACACATTGCTAGGTGCTTTCAGTGTTGACAGTATTAAAATACACCAACTCTGTAACAGAAACCAGCTACAACATGAAATCACCTTTATCCCATTCAGACCATAGATGGCTAAAACTACATCTCCCATAATGCAACGCTAGCATCAGTCAGCAGCTCAGCTGACGTTTGCATCACAGAAAGGCATGCTAGCTAGCAACAGCAATACTTTTTAGCACTCTGTAAACTATATTAATAACAACAATTAAACTCTGAACGTTACTTGTTTCAATAGTCTCACACTCCCTTATAACAATATCTACAGGATTAACTTTGGGATGTTTTATTTATTTATTTCACGTTATGGACTTCTTCAAAGGAGTAATCTGCAACACATACCTTTCTCTCTCTGTGTTTTCTCGGAATGAGAACGGGAGCTACGGGTAGTACCAGGGTGTTAGTAGGTGCCACAAGCACCCAGATGAAATAAAATACATTTAATGTAATAAAACCCGAAGATGTTAACATCATTCAGCTACTGTAGCTGCCTACTTAACATCAGCAGGCAGCACCAGTAGCGCAACAATTAAAAATAGACACCAAAAGTAAAGTTCCTGGCGATCATAGCGATCTGACTCCCCCTTTCTGTCTGAATTTGGAGTATTCCTGTTCACACCCCTTCTTAATTTCAGCAAACTTTAAGACATAAGGTAAGAGTTCTTCCTCCGCAGGGGTAACCTTGACCAAGAGTCGTCCAGAAGGACAGGAAAGAGACTTTGCCAGGTAGAAATATGCCGATATACATACAACCTATGACCCCCTAATAAAGTGTTTCTCATTTCCTTAATCTATCCTCTTGCCTCTGTTTCACTGGGGTACTGTCACTTCAACAAAAGTTGATAGGGCTTGAATCAGGGCAGCTAGATGCTCTCTTTTGTTCAGCTCAGCAATCACTTGACTCATTGACTCTAAAAGTCTTCTGACAGGCTTCACAACTCTTCCAGTTCGAGTTCTCAAAAGGTGCCTTCGCTGGGTCTCAGGACTGTATCAGTGAACTCAGACATCTGGCTGTTTCTGATCTCTACCTCTCTCTGGTTACTCATTCTCTTGTTAGTAGATCTTATGCATCCAGAGCCACTGACTGATGAACTTCTACTGCTGATGCCATCTAGACTGCTCACTGATGTTGCTTTTCTACTTGTGTCGTCTTCAGAAGGATCACTTGAATCATCACTAGGCATCCTTTAGGAGCTTCCTGTGCTTGAGCTAGCTGCTTCTCCAGAGATCATGTCCTTCCGTGGGCTTTGAGGATCAGCTTCTCTCATGTTTACCCCATCTTCTACTCCCGAAGATTTTTGAGCTCCAGCTTCCATGGGCCCCTCAGGGTTCTGGCCCTCGAGAATCCAGACAGCAGTCCTTCGATCCCCTGAATCCTCATCCACATCGAATACCGGTCTTTCATCACCGCTATCTGCATTTATGTCCTCCTCTGAAGCAGTAGCGGCTACTGTGGACATCTCGTATGTCTGTCCCACCGGCAGGAAGTTCACTGGCAGTATGAAGTTTCAATGAACTACCTTACTCTTCTTGGTAGTAGGATCTTTGACTCTGTAGATGTGCACAGACGGGTCTTTCCATGTGATCACATAGACCGTTGAATCCCACAACTTGGAAAGTTTACCTTTTCCTCTTTCGTTTAAAAAAAAAATGTTTTTTTGGTTTGCCAAGAGAACTCGGTCTCCAATCTCCAGGGCAGTACCTTTGACTCTCTTTTTATACTGCCTTGCTTGCTTTTTCTAAGTTTCAGTGGTGTTGGCCTGAGCGATCCTGACAGCCTCTCGCAGGTCCTTTTGGAACAGGCAGCACTAGTTGTGCAACAATTAAAATAGACTCCAAAAGTAAAGTTGGGCCACTGACCCTTAACCTGGTTGTTCTGTTCTGCGTTGTGTACTATTCTAATCATTTGAAGTTTGATGGAATAACCTTTTTAACTCTCCCACAGTACCATATTCTTTACTTCTGGTCACATTCACAAAAGGGAAAGAGAGGAGCGATTGCTTTTCTCCATTCTCCCAAGCTGTGCTCCGAAACTGGGGTAGCTGGGGATTGACTATCACTGTGTGGTGCAAAGCCACAGATGCCTGGTGCTTTATGGTGGGGAAATAATTTCCAATCAATCAAATCCATCATGGTATATTATTGAGGGGGTCAAATTGGCCTGTACCTAATATTGAGGGGGTCATGACACCTCCGTCTCCCCCACAAGTTACGCTCGTGTGTGTGTGTGTGTGTGTGTGTGTGTGTGTGTGTGTGTGTGTGTGTGTGTGTGTGTGTGTGTGTGTGTGTGTGTGTGTGTGTGTGTGTGTGTGTGTGTGTGTGTGTGTGTGTGTGTGTGTGTGTGTGTGTGTGTGTGAAATCTTCAAGGAGAGGGACACCCAAGGAATATTGATAATTGTGTGTGTGCGTATGTGCATGCTCCTTGTCTGGATTGATTCTGTATTTGTTGAGGCCTCATCCCCATGCCTCTCAGTATAAGAGGATAAATATTCAAAATTATTTATGATTGGCCGGGCCCAGTCTGTTCATTCCTACAAACAAGAGTAGCCAGTTAATTTAATGGCCTCCTCTCAAATTACCAACAGCCTTTGACCACTTAGAGTGGACACATATATGGCTTGTTCTTGAACATTTTGGTTTCGGGGCTAGATTTATACATATGATCTGCACCATGTATGTGAATCCTTCTTCTATTATATCTACTGGCACTACCGATTTTAATCCATTTACCATACAACTAGGATGTAAACAAGGTTGTCCCGCCTCCCTTATGCTATTTTCTCTCTCTCTTGAACCACTGGCACAAAGCATATGTCAAAATGTGGCTTCCTTACATATCAACATCAGACAACCTGAACAAGACATTTCTCTGTATGCAGATGACATACTGCTCTACATCGCAAACGCTCAGAAATCCCTCTAGCCAATAATGTCTATTTAAACAGCATTCAGCTCATGGTCTCGTTACAAGATCAACTGGTACAAATCAGCTCTACTACCTCTTAACTGGGAAGCGTGCAACTACCACCCATGAACCCAGTGAAGAAACAAATCACCTACTCAGGCATCATCATATCCCCATCTATTAACACTATTTGCAGAAAGAACTACTTAGAAACCTTTCAACATATCAAAAAAGACATTAAAAAGATGTTCCGCTATGGCCACTTCTTTGCATGCTGAAATCTCAATTATTAAATTAATGTCCTCCATCGTATCAGTTTTATGAGTTCCGTGTTACCACTGTCTCCTCTTATAAACTATCGGTCTAAACTTGACTCTGCCATAAAGAAGTTAATTTGGGGGAGAAAGAGACCACAGATTAAATATGCAACTACAGAGAACAAAACCTTCTGGTGGACTTGCAGTTCCAAATCAAAAATGGTATCACCTATCATTTCAAATTTCCAGAGACTTCTGTTCTTTAGCGTGCTATAGAAGAGTCAATAGTTTCTCTACTCAGTTTACAAGATTTATTATTTTCTGGATTGACCAAAAAAATTGCATTATTGTTTGGAACCATTATAGCATACTCAGTAAATGTGTGGAAAGCTATAGAGAAGCATATGAGATCTAATCTTAAATGGCATTCATACTCTCCAATATGGCGGTATAAAGAATTCTTAGCACGTAAGATTCTTGGTCTAAGAAAGACATGCAATGTGAATGGACTCCTCAGTTTCCAGGGAATCCGCCAGTGTTTTAATGTCCCAGGTTCATAATTTTGTCTTTACTTTCAAATTCACCTATCCATGCGAGTATATGGGTCCCCTGGTGAGCAGAACTAACAGTACACCCATCAAACTTCTAATGGACAGATGCCCGCAAAAGGAGTTGTTTCTGACATCAACAGTATAAAGACATCACATGGGTATTAGTCCATGCCATTATGTGAGTTCTGCACCACAGGGGACCTTGGTACTTCTCAGCATGTGCTGTGGAAATCCCCAGGGGTGGTTGAATTCTGGCGGAAAGTCAAGGATGTAATCTCTGTACTTAATGCCATTAGATCCAATAGTGTTGTTGCTTTGTGATGACTCTTATTTGCACTTGTCAGAGCGCCAACGGAGAGTGTGGTTGGCAGGAACCACAGCTGCTAAGAAAATGATTGTACAAAGGTGGATCCCACCTCATCAGTCATCATTGCAACAATGGCTGCTCACATTTAGGGAAATTGTACTTATGGAGCTCTCCACTGCCAGGATCCACAGGGCCAGGGTGTCTACTGTGGACACATGGAAAAAAGCAGCAGTGGACATTTCTGAACTCTTAACCAACGGGCCTATACATCCATGAATGTGTATCAACAATTTGTCACTATTTCTGAGACTATATTAAAGTATTTTTCAGTAGATTTACTATGTAACATTAATTTAGTTGTTACATGCTATCAGATTGCCGGTGAGGGGTGGGGGAATCTTTAGAAATATATCTATAAATTAATTTTATGAATCCTATGAATTTTAATAATAAAAACTTGAGTATTCTTTTTTTAACGAACATCTCCAATAGTGACAGGGCTGTCTGGTGAAAAAAAAAAAACATTTCCCCATGCATTGAAATCAGTAACTCCCCTGAATGTACTCTGAAAATGTCATGATTCTAGAACCAATAAAATGTATTCAAAATAGCATCCGAAGTTTCGAAATTGTATTTTTGTTAATGATAGAATACCATTACCATTACCATTTCCTGAAAAGTTTCTGATTTGGAACAAACCCTCCAGATTATGAATGATTTATGACTAAAACCAAAGGCAGTTATTTGTGTTTGATGCCAGGGAAAGTTCTCTAACTTAATAGTATAGAGAAGAGAAACACAAGTCATTGTGCAATGTTTTTAAAATTGCCTAATTATAAACCAGATTACATTTAGCAAATGACTGGAACAAAATAATCTGTAAAAGCAACAATATCCACAGATGGTTTTAACTAAAAATGAGACACACTCCCTCAGTTTTCTCCTTACCAATGTAACATGTACAGTATGCACGCACGCACACACACACACACACACACACACACACAAGCAGAGCTGTTTCTCAGTCTCACTCGGGCGTGGTTAGATTTAGTTTTAGACCTCGGCTGGGTCCAACTGGGAGGCGTGCATGCAATTGTGTGTGTGTGTGTGTAGGTCAGGCGAGTCGCTCCTTATACACATTGATTATTAACAGACAAGAGACTGGCTCTGCATCAGGATCCCTTAGTCTCTCTGATTTGCTGTGTTTGGATAAACAAAGAGACGACATGTTTTTGATTTGTATTACCGGTATCTTTTATCCAGCTCGTTCTTATTCACTTATTTTTCCCTCGGTCTTTGACTTTCAGAAAAATAGACCAGAGTAAGTGGAGTGCATTATTAGTCATCCAGCTAAATGACCTTCTCAATGCAATGGGACAGAGCATTTGACTTCTGGGTGCAATGACACAGATTGATTGGAGCATAAGAGGATACGGAAGAGTAAGTTAGAGAATTAGGGTTCCCTCCACATACATCACTGTTACCAATGACGACAGCCACAACTCCGTTAGCCAATCCGAATGCAGCGCTGTCAACCCAGGTAATAGAAAGAGGAAGGGGAAGTAGTGAGTCATTCATAAATTGACCTCTGGGGTCAAAACCTGCATCATAGGTGATAGAGCAACCTCATAGAGTGTAACAGCACGTCAATGGACCAGATGACACACATAAGCCGTGTGTGTGTGTGTGTGTGTGTGTGTGTGTGTGTGTGTGTGTGTGTGTGTGTGTGTGTGTGTGTGTGTGTGTGTGTGTGTGTGTGTGTGTGTGTGATGACGTGGATTGTTGAGACATAACAACGAAGATATCACCCTTGATAACAAAAGGTCAACAACCTCTAGATCCATAATAAGGTCATTTATCATCATTATCAGTGGGCCATAAAGGCAAAGCTGTCATCAGTGTAGTGACTCAGTCCTTTGTGACTAGAACTCCCAATGAGACCACAGTCATGAGCTCTGTATGTTAAAGGGGGCTGAACTCAGTTTTTCTCACCTCAGTTTTCCCTCATTATGAAAAACACGATTTGCGTCTTGGGGGTGTGGTTTGATATGGGTGTGTTACAGTGCCTTCAGAAAGTATTTATACCCATTGACTTATTCCAAATGTTGTTGTGTTACAGCCGCAATTTAAAAAAGGAGTAAATAAAAAATACATCTAACCCATCTACACACAATATCCCATAATGATGAAATGAAAACATGTTTGTAGAAATGTTTGAAAATGTATTGAAAATGATTCACACCCCATGAGTCAATACTTTGTAGAAGCACCTTTGGCAGCAATTACAGCTTTGAGTCTTTCTGGGTAAGTCTCTAAGAACTTTGCACACCTGGACTGTACAATATTTGCACATTATTACTTAAAATATTCTTCAAGCTCTGCCAAGTGGGTTGTTGAGCATTGCTAGACAGCAATTTTCAAGTCTTGCCATTTATTTTCAAGACGATTTAAGTCATAACTCAACAACAACAAAAAACTAGGCCACTCAGGAACATTCAATGTCATCTTGGTAAGTAACTCCAGTGTATATTTGTCCTTGTGTTTTAGGTCATTGTCCTGCTGAAAGGTGAATTTGTCTCCCAGTGTCTGGTGGAAAGCAGACAACCAGGTTTTCCTCTAGGATTTTGCCTGCTTACTCTATTCCGTTTCTTTTTATCCTAAATAAAATAACTCCCTAGTTCTTGCCGATGACAAGCATATCCATAACATGATTGCAGCCACCACCATGCTTGAAAACATGAAGTGGTACTCAGTGATGTGTTGTGTTGAATTTGCCGCAAATATAATGTTTTGTATCCAGGACATGAAGTTAATTTATTTTCCACATTTGTTGCACTTTTACTGTAGTGCTTCATTGAAAACAGGACGGATGTTTTGGAGGATTTTTATTCTGTTCATGCTGTCATTTAGGTTAGTATTGTGGAGTAACTACAATGTTGTTGATCCATCCTCAGTTTTCTCATATCACAACCATTTGTAACTTTTTCAAGAATGTGAGGATGTTTGAGTTGGGGGGGAAAACAAGCCGTTTATAAAGAATACATTTTGTTCTTTCGTCAACATTGGTGATGATGTATTGTAACAATGTTTCATTCATTGTCTCATGTCAATCAAAGAAGTCCTGAGGCCGCTGCATGCTAATGACTATTGTCTATAAAGATATGGGCGGGCTGTAGGTTGATTCTTCTGCTACTATTGCATAGTGTGCTCTGGTCATTTGGGTGCTGCCAGGCAGCTGTCCCGTGTACATGGGCATGTTGGCATGATTGAAGTCCAAACCCAGCCCTCAAATATCCAAGCATTTGGCGGCATCATTAATATCCACAGTCGTGGATTATAGGAAAAGGAGGGCCGAACAGGCCCCCATTAACATCGACGGGACTGAAGTGGAGCGGGTCGAGAGTTTCATGTTCCTTGGGTTCACTAAAAAACTATCATGGTCCAAACACACCAAGAGAGTTGTGAAGAGGGCACGATAACAGGCGGTGTCAGAGGAAGTCCCAAAAAATTGTCAGACTCCAGTCAACCTACAGTAGTCATAGACTGTTCTCTCTGCTACCGCACGGCAAGAGGTTACGGAGCACCAAGTCTAGGTCCAAAAGGCTTCTTAACAGCTTCTACCCCGAAGCCGTAAGACTCCTGAACAGCTAATCAAATGGCTAAGCGGACAATTTGCATTGTACCCCCCGATTTACGCTGCTGCTACTCTCTGTTTAATATCCATGCATAGTCACTCTACATACATATACATATTACCTAAATTATTTCGACTAACCGGTACCCCCTGTACAGTATATAGCCTCAATACTGTTATTTTATTGTTGCTCCTTAATTATTAGTTATTTTTCTATTTTCTTATTTCTTATTTTATTTTTTATTTAATTAGTTTTTTTACTTCAGTTTATTTTAGTAAATACTTTCTTAACACTTCTTAAAACTGCGTTGTTGGTTAAGGGCTTGTAAGTAAGCATTTCACTGTAAGGTGAATTTGTTGTATTTGGCGTATGTGACAAATACAATTTGATTTGATTGCAACATGCTGCAGGCCAGCAGGCCAGTAGTTTACAATCTTTTTTGTTTACTGAATTTGTCTCTGCCCAGAGTACCCCTCATACTCATTTTACCAGTAGGCCTATGGTCTCTTGCATCTTCTCAAGTACCCCCTGTGGATAGACCAAGTACCCCCAGGGGTCCTAGTATCCTTTGGGAACACTACTGTAGGCTATGTCTGAAGAAACACTTACCACTCTTCACTAATGTTTCAATTATACTTCTTAGTTCCGGATATCTATAAATCTATCAGTGCATGAAGAGACATTTCAATCATATACGACTGATCTCATTGCTGATGTATAGTTTTTTCCCACTGTTGTTTGAGTGTTATTTTGACCTATTCTCTGAATTTCTCCTTTAAAGTCAATCCACAGAAGTGAGAGTTTCCAGTGCAATGGAATCTTCTTGTCTCTGTTTTATTTTCTCAGACACGTAAATCAAAGCATCTCTGAATCGGTCTATCCTGCATCCCGATACAGGAACTGAAAGTCCCAGCCGCCAATAGGGAGGCTCAGTTCTACTGCCGAGCATCTGGTAAGAGTTCATCCTGGCGAGTGAACATGAAACTGGCAGGCAGAAGCCTGTTCCCCCAACTGTTCCTGAGGAGTACACATGCCCACGGAAATATGATGAACTGCTTAGAAGTATTTAAGCAGCAGCCTCTAATAATCATCATATTTGGTCAGTTCTGAATAGGAAACCTCACAATAGATTCACAATTGGTTGACTCCATTCATGAAATCACAATAAAGTACCCTCATTATTGTCTTTGTGTCAGCACAATATACTTTCCTCACTGTCCATGTGACAACAAATGAGGCAATATAATCACCGTCTTTGCGACCTCAAAATGAGGCATTATCATTTTTGTCTTTGTGATGTCACAATGAGGTATTATCATTACTGTCTTTGTGACATCACAATAAGGTATGCCCTCTTACTCCGGTCTTTGTGACATCACAATAGGTTACACATATCTCTCTGTAAAATCATAATCCACTTAAAATACTGTCTTCAAAAAATAAAATAAAATTGTATTTGTCACATACGCCATATAAAACAGTTGTAGACCTTACCGTGAAATGCTTACTTACAAGCCCTTAACCAACAGTGCTGTTCTAGAAATAGAGCTAATAAAATATTTACAAAAAAAATTTTATCAATCAAAAACAAACACAATATATGTACATAACAATAACAACACTGTATGCAGGGGGTACCGGTACCGAGTCAATGTGCGAGGGTACAGGTTAGTCAAGATAAGAAACAGCGAGTAGCAGCAGTGTAAAAACAAAGGAGGGGGGGAGTCAATGTAAATTGTTGTTCAGCAGACTTATGGCTTGGGGGTAGAAGTTGTTAAAGAGCCTTTTGGTTCTGGACTTGGCGCTCTGGTATCACTTGCCATGTGGTAGCAGAGTGAACACTCTATGACTTGGGTGACTGGAGTCTTTGACAATTTTTTGGGCCTTCCTCTGACACCGCCTAGTATAGAGGTCCTAGATGTCAGGAAGCTTGGTCCCAGTAATGTACTGGGCTGTACGCACTACCCTCTGTTGTGTCTTATGGTCAGATTCCAAAGAGTTGCCATACCAGGCGGTAATCTCGATGGCGCAGCTGTAGAACTTTTTGAGGATCCATACCAAATCTTTTCAGTCTCCTGAGGGGAAAAATGTGTTATCGTGCCCTCTTCACAACTGTCTTGGTGTGTTTGGACCATGATAGTTTGTTGGTGATGTGGACACCAAGGAACATGAAACTCTCGACCCGCTCCACTTCAGTCCCGTCGATGTTAATGGGGGCCTGTTCGGCCCTACTTTTCCAATAGTCCACGATCAGCTCCTTTGTCTTGATCACATTGAGAGTGAGGTTGTTGACCTGGCACCACACTGCTGTCTCATCATTGTCTGTGATCAAGCTGTTGTGTCGTCAGAAAACTTAACGATGGTGTTGGAGTCGTCCTTGGCCACGCAGTCATGGGTGAACAGGGAGTACAGGAGGGAACTAAGCACGCACCCATGAGGGGCTCCAGTGTTGAGGATCAGCGTGGCAGATGTGTTGTTGCCTACCCTTACCACCTGGTTGGCAGCCTGTCAGGAAGTCCAGGATCCAGTTGCAGAGGGAGGTGTTTAGTCCCAGGGTCCTTAGCTTAGTGATGAGCTTCGTGGGCACTATGGTGTTGAACGCTGAGCTGTAGTCAATGGACAGTATTCTCACATAGGTGTTCCTTTTGTACAGCTGGGAAAGGGCAGTGTGGAGTGCGACTGAGATTGCGTCATCTGTGGATCTGTTGGTGCGGTATGCGAATTGGAGTGGGTCTAGGGTTTCTGGCATGATGGTGTTGATTTGAGCCATGACCAGCCTTTCAAAGCACTTCATGGCTACCAACATCAATGCTACGGGGCGGTAATAATTTAGGCAGGTTAACTTCGCTTTCTTGGGGACAGAGACTATGGTGGTCTGTTTGAAACATGTAGGTATTACAGACTCGACCAGGAAGAGGTTGAAAATGTCAGTGAAGACACTTGCCAGTCGGTCCGCCCGTGCTTTGAGTACACGTCCTGGTAATCAAGTCTAGCCCTGCGGCTTTGTGAATGTTGACCTGTTTAAAGGTCTTGCTCACATTGGCTACGGAGAGCGTGATCACACAGTCGAACAGTTGGTGCTCTCATGCATGCTTCAGTGTTGTTTGCCTCAAAGTGAGTATAAAAGGCATTTAGCCCATCTGGTAGGCTCGTGTCACTGGGCAGCTCGTGGCTGGGTTTCCCTTTGTAGTCCATAATAGTTTTCTAGCCCTGCCACATCTGACGAACGTCAGAGCCTGTGTAGTAGGATTCAATCTTAGTCCTGTATTGACGCTTTGCCTGTTTGATGGTTTTGTCTTCACTATGACGTCACAACAGGTTATTTGGATTGGTGTCTTTGCAAGACAGTAGAATGTTCACACCATCTTCACTGTGACATCACAATAGGGCATACCATCACCTCATTATTGCGGCATCACAAAATGGATGGCTACCTTGATTAGTAACGTTATCACGGTACTATGTAAGCCACACACAGTATTAATCTAGCTAGGTCAGTCCTGTGTTGGGCAACATTAGAAACACATCCGGCTATTTTTCTAAAAGTGTTTACCAGGACCCAGAGAAGGAATTGAACGGGTTCACTCAGCAGGGAGGACTGGATGACCTAACAGAGTGATGGTCATCCTCATTGGCATTGGGGTGTGTGTTACAGTACAATGGCAGTAAATCCCCCTGCAGTAACTACAGTAGACCCATGAGCACATGCTTATAAAGCAGCTTTCCCCAGACAACAGGGTAATGTCCTTATCATGGCCAGCACTATATTTAGCTACCACTTTCTCCCTCTTAGCAGGGGATAACATGGTCCTGGTTCCCTTCCACCACCGCTGGTTATCATCCACACTAATGCCCCAAAGGGACCACACACAGAGAGAGAGAGAGAGAGAGAGAGAGAGAGAGAGAGAGAGAGAGAGAGAGAGAGAGAGAGAGAGAGAGAGAGAGAGCTTTGACTATGTACAGACTCAGTGAGCATAGCCTTGCTATTGAGAAAGGCCGCCGTAGGCAGACATGGCTCTCAAGAGAAGACAGGCTATGTGCTCACTGCTCACTACCTCACAAAATGAGGTGGAAACTGAGCTGCACTTCCTAACCTCCTGCCCAATGTATGACCATATTAGAGAGACATGTTTCCCTCAGATTACACAGATCCACAAAGAATTCGAAAACAAATCCAATTTTGAAAAACTCCCATATCTACTGGGTGAAATTCCACAGTGTGCCATCACAGCAGCAAGATTTGTGACCTGTTGCCACGAGAAAAGGGCAACCAGTGAAGAACACACACCATTGTAAATACAACCCATATTTATGCTTATTTATTTTATCTTGTGTCCTTTAACCATTTGTACATTGTTAAAACACTATATATATATATAATATGACATTTGTAATGTCTTTACTGTTTTGAAACCTCTGTATGTGTAATGTTTACTGTTAATTTTTGTTGTTTTTCACTTTATATATTCAATTTGTATGTTGTCTACCTCACTTGCTTTGGCAATGTTAACACATGTTTCCCATGCCAATAAAGCCCTTGAATTGAATTGAATTGAGAGAGAGAGAGAGAGAGAGAGAGAGAGAGAGAGAGAGAGAGAGAGAGAGAGAGAGAGAGAGAGAGAGAGAGAGAGCGAGAGAGAGAGAGGAAGTAACAGGAATTAGCTTTAAAAGGGTGGAACAAACTAAAACTTGTGCTTTTTTCAATGCTGAATTGAACGTCGTCTCGCACCAGACCAAGCACCTGAGAAACCTGATCAATTACAGAAAGACAGACAGAAAATGGGACAGTGAGACATATGACAGAGAGGATAGAGAAGGACACAGAACAAGAGGGGAGGGAGAGGGCCAGTTGGTCACCAGGGAGAATGAAATCTGGAGTCCTGGTTACATTAGTATGACGCAGGCCTGGAGCAAATCCACTCATTCCTCTCCTTTACTCTGCTCCTCAGCTCCTAGCTGAGCTCACTGTGGGGACAGGGCTCTGCCGGGAGTGCCACAATCTAAAGTACATATCACCCGCACCTGGCGGGTAGACAAACACCTGGCCCATGTCTGGCAAACACACAGTAACTGTTGGTGACGGTGGGTGACGCTTGGTGACGTCTGACTGTGACGTCTGTAAAAGGAAATCCTACAGGATCAGCTTGGTGCGATCAAATCAAATCAAATTGTATTGGTCACATACACATGGTTAGCAGATGTTAATGCGAGTGTGGTGAAATGCTTGTGCTTCTATAGTTCCGACCATGCAGTAATAAACAACAAGTAATCTAACAACTTCACAACAACTACCTTATACACACAAGTGTAAAGGAATGAATAAGAATATGTACATATAAATATATGGATGAGCGATGGCTGAACGGCTTAGGCAAGATGCAGTAGATGGTATAGAGTACAGTATATACATATGAGATGAGTAATGAAGGGTATGTAAACATTATATAAAGTGGCATTGTTTAAAGTGGCTAGTGGTACATTACATCAAGATGGCAAGATGCAGTAGATGGTATAGAGTAAGTACAGTATATACATATGAGATGAGTAATGTAGGGTATGTAAACATTATATAAAGTGGCATTGTTTAAAGTGTCTAGTGATACAGTTATTACATCCAATTTTTAATTATTAAAGTGGCTAGAGATTTTAGTCAGTATGTTGGCAGCAGCCACTCAATGTTAGTGATGGCTGTTTAACAGTCTGATGGCCTTGAGATAGAAGCTGTTTTTCAGTCTCTCGGTCCCAGCTTTGATGCACCTGTGCTGACCTCGCCTTCTGGATGATAACGGGGTGAACAGGCAGTGGCTGCAGTGGCTGGTGGTTGTTGTCCTTGATGATCTTTTTGGCCTTCCTGTGACACCGGGTGGTGTAGGTGTCCTGGAGGGCAGGTAGTTTGCCCCCGGTTATGCGTTGTGCAGACCTCACTACCCTCTGGAGAGCCTTACGGTTGTGGGCGGAGCAGTTGCCATACCAGGCGGTGATACAGCCCGACCGGATGTTCTCGATTGTGCATCTGTAAAAGTTTGTGAGTGTTTTTGGTGACAAGCCAAATTTCTTCAGCCTCCTGAGATTGAAGAGGCGTTGTTGCAGTTTCCCCGTTGGAAAACTGTGCCCAAAGCTGGGCATGTGGAACAATGTCACTACAGATAGATTGTATAGTGTACTGTTGGCTCCAGGCTATACTGCACTAATACCTTAAAGGAACCTCAGTGTCATCTTAGCTCAGTCTTCTCCTGGCTCCCCTCACTTTTGCCCTCCTCTCCTCCACCGCTGGTTTCCTGCCTTGGAGGAAAGCCTTCTCTCCAGGGTCAGACCACATCCAAGTGGCCTCTCTCCTTCTTTCCTCTCCATCCTGCTCATAGCCAAAGCAAAAATATGCCTCTCTTTGAGTCTCTGTTTGAATAAAGAGAGGATCCACCATCATCCTGTGATCCATTCATTAGTTAGGATGAGAATTCCATTGTTCCATAAGTGACTGTGTGTGTCCACTATCTCACACTCAGTTGCAGGGCATCTATGGAGTGTACATGGGGTGGTGGGGAGGCAGTTGGTGTGGATGGGGGTATTGCTGACGGTGGTACTGTTGATGGGGGTACTGTTGAGTATGAGTCACTCTTCTCATGACTCATGCTCTTAAAGGACAAATTCACTCCATAATTATATTTGGGGCCTGGCTTTTTCTTGTGACCTCTTTGTTGATAATACATTTGTCTCATTTGAAACCCTGAGAGTTGACCCAATAACCACTTTTTGGGGTATCTCCAAACTCACAAAAACATTTCCCTTCATTTCTGCTCCTGCCTGCAAAGTGTCCAGTTGAGAGGTGCTTAGACCTTAACCCCTATCTGAAGGGCACAATCTCCAGGTTAAATGACATCATAAAGAACATTAACCCGCCTTTCTGGGCAAATACCAAATCCGCATGGGAACAAGACAAGCTACCCGATGACAGTATGGCAACGTAGTACAGAGCTTATCGATACCTCTTTATTTTGCATACGGCACGTGCTCATTCAGTTCAAAGTCTTACACCGTCTCCATTACTCAAATGACAGACTAGCAAAAATATATCCAAATGTCGACTCAAAGTGTTTGAGATGCCATCAGAGTCCAGCAACTGTGGGGCATTTGTTTTGGTCATGCCATTCTCTGAGTGTTTTTGAGATCTGATTTTGAGGCATTTTCACATCTATGTAACAAAACTGTTGACCCAATCCGTTCACTGCAATTTTTGGCAAAACACCTTTGCATTGTACTGCTACCACCCACCAGGCGAATGCAGTAGCATTTGCTTCACGTCTAGCTCGCCATCTTATCCTCTTTAATTGGAAGACCTCGGCAAGACCTCCTTCTCTTACACAATAGGTTAAGGAGGTGATTTCATCTCTGCCACTTGAAATGGATAGATACACTATGCGGGGGTCCCAAGAAAAGTTTGGCCTGACATGGTCCCCTTTCATTGAACATGTAGAGAGCCTATCTCTCACATTTCAGTATAGGCAGTCATGTCCTGTGTAAGTGGATGCGATGTGTTAATAGAAATCCACTGTAATTATCATACCGGTTTTATTATTTTTTATATTCTGTCATCCTAGCACTGTTGCCTTGATGTTTTCTCCAGCCACTGTATGGACCAGATTCTCCTGGTCCTAGGGTCACGTGGGGTGCAAGTTTTGTACTTGCCGTAGCGCCGGCACACTTGAATAAATTTACCTGTCACGACTTCCGCCGAAGTCGGTCCCTCTCTTTGTTCGGGCGGCATTCGGCGGTCGACGACACCGGCCTGCTAGCCATCGCCAATCCACTTTTCATTTTCCATTTGTTTTGTCTTTGTCTTACACACCTGGTTTCAATTCCGCAATTACTTGTTCATTATTTAACCCTCTGTTCCCCCATGTTTGTTTGTGAGTAATTGTTTATTGTATTGCAGGTGGTATTTGTGGCCTTGTATTTATACGACGTGTATTGTTATATTATTGAGTAAATTGCTTTCATTACTCATATCTGCTGTCCTGCGCCTGACTCATCTCACCAGCTACACACAGAAGCATTACATTACCAAACTTCTGACTGGAGTCGAGTGCGTTGGATGCGGAGGCGGGGATGTGTGTCCTCTCAGGTCCCCGGGGCCAGGACCGAGGGACACTGTCATGGGCCAGATGGTACTTGAGCTACTAATGGAGAATTGCTATTGTTTTTTTCAGTATACGCAGTTATGTAATATGTCAGTGTCTACAGTGTGCAAATCGGATTCCATTGTTATTGTGCCCCCAATTTATTTTATTCATTGCATTTTTTTTTTTTTTGTGTGTATCCTATTTATTTGTAAAAACAAAATATGGTTTGTTATTTATTTAGTTTTTGTTTTGTTTCTATCATTGTTCTTGTGCAGTTTCTTTGTATAATCCCTTGGTGTTTGGAAGGAATGGGCTGGGTGGATAAAGGAATGGGGATGTTGTATTGACGTCAATGTCTCTATGTTCTCACATTTTAAAACGTACAGATAAAAAGAATGATATTTGCATATTTTTTTCATTAGTCCACTGTTAATACAGACCCAAAATGTTTTGAATGTCAGCAGTCAAGTTTACAAGATATTAAGCAGTGTCACTTGCCACATCATCATGATGATGCAAAATGCATGATATGATGCAACACGCATCATCATGATGATGACACTTTGCAAATTACACTTTGCTTCTTGAAAATCCTATATCTTGAAAACTTGACTCCTGAAATGGGAATAAAATGGGACTGTATAAGTGGACGAATGAAAGAATATCAAAAATATAGTTTTTGAGTGGATTTTCCTTTCAGACCATGAGTCATGAGAAAGTACAGTTATTTACGAGTATTTAAATACTGTATATACAGTTGAAGTCGTACGTTTACATACACTTAGGTTGGAGTCATTAAATCTCGTTTTTCAACCATTCCACAAATGTATTGTTAACAAACTATAGTTTTGGCAAGTCGGTTAGGACATCTACTTTGTGCACGACACAAGTAATTTTCCAACAATTGTTTACAGACAGATTATTTCATTTATAATTCAATGCATCACAATTCCAGTGGGTCAGAAGTTTACATACACTAAGTTGACAGTGCCTTTAAACAGCTTGGAAAATTCCAGAAAATGATGTCATGGCTTTAGAAGCTTCTGATAGGCTAATTGACAGCATTTTAGTCAATTGGATGTGTACCTGTGGATGTATTTCAACGCCTATCTTCAAACTCAGTGTCTCTTTGCTTGACATTATGGGAAAATCAAAAAGAAATCAACCAAGACCTCAGAAAAATAATTGTAGACCTCCACAAGTCTGGTTCATCCTTGGAAGCAATTTCCAAACACCTGAAGGTACCACGTTCATCTGTACAAACAATAGTACGCAAGTATAAACACCATGGGACCACACAGCCATCATACCACTCAGGAAGGACTCCTAGAGATGAACCTACTTTGGTGCGAAAAAGTGAAAATCAATCCCAGAAAAACAGCAAAGGACCTTGTGAAGATGCTGGAGTAAACAGGTACAAAAGTATCTATATCCACAGTAAAACAAGTCCTATATCGACATAACCTGAAAGGCCGCTCAGCAAGGAAAAAGCCACTGCTCCAAAACTGACATAAAAAGCCAGACTACGGGGGAGGGAGGCTTGCAAGCCGAAGAACACCATCCCAACCGTAAAGCACGGGGGTGGCAGCATCATGTTGTGGGGGTGCTTTGCTGCAGGAGGGACTGGTGCACTTCACAAAATTCTGTGGATATATTGAAGCAACATCTCAAGACATCAATCAGGAAGTTAAAGCTTGGTCGCAAATGGGTCTTCCAAGTGGACAATGACCACAAGCATACTTCCAAAGTTGTGGCAAAATGGCTTAAGGACAACAAAGTCAAGGTATTGGAGTGGCCATCAGAAAGCCCTGACCTCAATCCTGTAGAAAATTTGTGGGCAGAACTGAAAAAGCATGTGTGAGAAAGGAGGCCTACAAAACCTGCCTCAGTTACACCAGCTCTGTCAGGAGGAATGGGCCAAATTTCACCCAACTTATTGTGGGAAGCTTGTGGAAGGCTACCCGAAACGTTTGACCCAAGTTAAACAATTTAAAGGCAATGCTACCAAATACTAATTGAGTGTATGTAAACTTCTGACCCATTGGGAATGTGATGAGAGAAATTAAAGCTGAAATAAATAATTTTACCATTATTCTGACATTTCACATTCTTAAAATAAAGTGGTGATCCTAACTGACCTAAGAACGGGAATTGTTACTAGGATTAAATGTCAGGAATTGTGAAAAACTGAGTTTAAATGTATTTGGCTAAGGTGTATGGAAACTTCGACTTCAACTGTATTCTGTACTTTACACTTTTGGAAAAACTGAAAAGATAATGAATTCATAATTGACTACAGGAGTGCATAACTGCTTTTTCTTCCTTCTTAATGATAAAGTAATTAATCTTAGACAAATGTGTTCACACATTCTCTTCAATTTTTTGGCCAATCCCATATTGGTTGGCAATCAAAATAGACATTTACACAACAATAACACATTGAGAGAAACTCAAAAAATACATTATATTTCTTAGTTAGAGAATAACGTTTTGAAACAAAAAAGAAAGAAAACAAAAGAAATTGCATGAGCAATGCCATGGACACAAGTGAGTCTGCATTTGAAAGTTTCCCACTGGGCAAAAACTGGTTGAATCAACATTGTTTCCATGTAATTTCAACCAAAACAATCTATGTGATGATGTTGAATCACTGTGAAAAACTGATTGCATTAGCAAAAAGTGATCAACATGAGGGCATTTCGTCTCTTTTCACCCGACGTTAAAGCTAAATCCAATGACATGGGGAAATGTTTTGTTGATATCAAGCAGAATTGACGTTAGTTAACAACTCAAAACTAGACATTGAACTGACGTCTGTGCCCAGTGGGTTGTGCGTATGAGTCACCATTGAAATAGCATTCTCTCACCCACATGTGCAAACACACACACACACACGTACACACACGCACTTGCATTAATACTCTTTACAACCTCTTGGAACGTGGCAATCAACAAGACTATGGCATGAGCCGAACAACATGTACAAAAATAGAGAGATTGATAGAAGAATATGAGATCTGAGAACAGGTTTAATAGAAGGATGTGAGATGTCTGCATTGATCGGGTTTGATTTATTCAAAGTTTTCACCTGGTATCTTTATAAGGGAACAAAAAACAACCATTATTGATACATCCACTCAGTTATTATCCTTCTCTTAACCTTGACCTTTTGTTCATTATTTTAGGTTTCATTACTTAAAAATAACAGGCGCACACTTTGCAAAGGTGCAAATGCTTGAACCCTCCCCCTTACTCACATCCCACATGGAATTTCCTCACAAAAAAACCCATCAGAAATGTAACAAAGAAGAATATATCAAAGGAGGACAATTTCCACCTTTTGAACCCAAACATATTCTGCCCATACACACACACACTGAAATATCACAAATATATCTCTCAAGCAACACTTTCAGACCTCTCTCTCTACTGGTAAAAATACTCTCTAACAGTATGAGTCAGGCCTGTAAACTACTGCACACTTGTAGTGTGCAAGAGTTTACAGGCGTGTCCCCAGACACTACACGTTTGCAGGAGTTTAAAGGCCTGATTCATACTCTAATCCTCTCTCCTTGTAACCTCCTCACTCACTCAGGACCCTCTCTCACTTTCTCCTTCCTTTCTCTCTCACACTATAACTCATCTCCCTCTCTCGTCATCCAATTAGAATTTTGGGAGATGTGAGACACAAACCTTGTTCCTCTACTTCAATAACAGTTCACATTGTGTCCCTCTCTGGTCTAAAATACATTCATTTACACAAGGAACACACCATCATCCTTAAAAAGGCTCATGGTCCTTTGTCTAAAATGAACAAGTCTGGGTTTATTCACAAAATATTCACAAAAACCTGTTTCTTCCTTTTAGACATGTAGGCACTTAAAGCAAAAATATTCACATCAACATATTGCATTTTTTTTGTTGCTTTTTCTTCTTCTTCTCCTTGATCAGCCAAAATGTGGGTCTAAAAGATAGATCTTTGGTTTGTAAACAATGTCCAGTTCTTCTTTTGCATTGTCTGGGGTAAGCCTTACTTCTTATTTTCACTGGTCAGAAAAAGGTCAACGCAAGGTCTTCGTACCCAATCAGGACGTGTCCACATCTTCCCGAAGTCTCTCACTTTCCTACACAATACACTCAGTGTTTGCCTATGTACTGTACATGTCTCATGTATGCACTGTATGGTGTGTGAGAGTGTGTCTTTGTTTTTATGCATGTATGAGTGTTAGGGAGTAAAATGTTCCTATCTCTGTCTGTGGTGGTGCTTGGTTGTCCAGCAAGGTGTTTAGCATGGTCTACTAGGACTGGCTAGTCGCCATGGACCAACTGGCCTCCTGGGTTCAACCTCAGCCTCATCTTAGGTCGGCCTTCTCCCTTCCCTTTTGCCCTCCTCTCCTCCACCGCTGGTTTCCTGCCTTGGAGGAAAGCCTTCTCGCCAGGGTCAGACCACATCCAAGTGGCCTCTCTCCTTCTTTCCTCTCCATCCTGCTCATAGCCAAAGCAAAAATATGCCGCTCTTTGAGTTTCTATTTGAATAAAGAGAGGATCCACCATCATCCTGTGATCCATTCATTAGTTAGGATGAGAATTCCATTGTTCCATAAGTGACTGTGTGTGTCCACTATCTCACACTCAGTTGCAGGGCATCCATGCAGTGTACATGGGGTGGTGGGGAGGCGGTTGGTGTGGATTGGGGTATTGCTGAGGGGGGTATTGCTGAGGGGGGTACTGTTGATGGAGGTACTGTTGATGGGGGTACTGCGGAGGGGGGTAGTGAGGGTAAACAGGCTGCACCTGGGCCACGTAGTAGTTGCTGAAGTTGCTGTCGGCCACATAAGGGGCAGGCTGGTAGTAGCAGGTGACGTTGGCCGTGTTAGGGATGACGTTCTGCTCTGCAAGGACCCGAAGGGCCAGGGAGGAGATGAGGCCCAGTGTCTGTCTCCTCTCGTGGCCCATCAGGCACACTGTGCTCTCCTGCACTACCCCATGCAGAGTGGCCAGATAGTCGTATTTCCTGTCTTCGAGACCCACAAAGTGGTTCTGGAGGTAGGATTCCAGCTTCCTCCTCTGCTCGCCCAGCTCTGGGAAGTCTATGAAGAACCTGGAGCACATGTAGCGTTGCAGAATTTTCATTTCGGTTCCGGAAGCGGCGCAGAAACCCCGGACCAGCAGATGGCAGTATTTCAGAAGACCACCACCACGAATCTCCTCAGGGTTCCTCGTGCAGATGAGGCGTTTGCGTAGATGGTCGAGGGCCGCGGGGAAATCCCCGTACACACTTTCTCCCAGGATGGTGGGGTGGAAGGTGTCAGCCATGGGGTGCTCGGAGCACTCGTAGAAGAGGAGAAGGGAGTCCAGGCGAATCTGGAAGGAGTCCACACTGAACTCAAACTGGCGACGCAGAGAGTCCACAAACTTGAGCTCCACATTCTTGCCTTTGTTGTTGGAGAGGGAGATTAGGCTCCAGCGGTCTGAGTCATTACATACTTTCACCATCTTCTGCACATAGGCCTCCTGAACACACAACAACACAGACATAAAAAAACATGTCTCAGTCACACATCTGACATCTCTATATCTACATGTTTTGTCTATGGTAATAGGTCATTCATAAATTAATGATTAGATACAGATGTAGGATATTAATTTGAGCCAGTTTGCTAGCAAGAGGAAATTTGAATTATTATGTGGATTATAATTAATGGATATTATTGTAGGGGTTAATACATTTTTTGTAAGGGAAAAACAAGTGGAAATGTCAAACTTCAGAAGACTTTTTAAACTACAATTAGACTACATATTTAAAATATCCTACATTGCAGGAAAGTTTTCCTGCTACAGGGTGATCAAATTAAGATCCTACACCTGTACATTAAATACATCAATTAAATGTTTCATTGTATAGAATTATCAGCATATTCATCAAAATTTAACAAAACATGTTAATAGATGAAAGTGTTTATTATGTCTCATGGTGCATTTCTGCATTTATTCTCAGTACATGTATCATCCTCTGTATCTAGGTCTGGCAATGTGTCTGACGGGGAGTAATAATACACTATATTAAGAAATAAATCATGTCAGGGGTTCATTTGAGTGAGGTAGATGATTTTCTGGTGTCATTTTCACTTTCTGTTCAATATTCAATTAATCTACCCTACCAGTCAAAAGTTTGGAAACCCATACTCAATCAAGGGTTTTTCTTTATTTTTACTGTTTTTTACATTGTAGAATAATAGTAAAGACATCAAAACTATGAAATAACCAAAAAAGTGTTAAACGAGTCAAAATATATTTTAGATTTTAGATTCTTCAAAGTAGATTCTTCCACGTATGATGACAGCTTTGCACACGCTTGGCATTCCCTCAACCAGCTTCACCTGGAATGCTTTTCCAACAGTCTTGAAGGTCTTGAAGTTCTCACATATGCTGAGCACTTGTTGATTGCTTTTAATTTACTCTGCGGTCCAACACATCCCAAACCATCTCAATTGGGTTGAGGTTGGGTGATTGTGGAGGCCAGGTCATCTGATGCAGCACTCCATCACTCTCCTTCTTGGTCAAATAGCCATTACAAAGCCTGGAGGTATGGCGTGTCATTGTCCTGTTTTTTTTATTTTTTATTCCCACTTAGCACAAACAAGATGGGATGGTGTATTGCTGTTGAATGCTGTGGTAGCCATGCTGGTTAAGTTTGACTTGAATTCAAAATAAATCACAGACAGTGTGACCAGCAAAGCACCCCCACACCATCACACCTCCTCCTCCATGCTTCACGTTGGGAACCACACATGCAGAGATCATCCGTTCACCTACTCTGCGCCTCACAAAAATTTCAAATTTGGACTCATCAGACCAAAGGACAGATTTCCACCGGTCTAATGTCCATTGCCCTGGTTTCTTGGCCCAAGCCAAGTCACTTCTTCTTATTGGTGTCCTTTAGTAGTGGTTTCTTTGCAGCAATTCGACCATGAAGGCCTGATCCATGCAGTCTCCTCTGAACAATTGATGTTGAGATGTGTCTTTTACTTATTTATTTTGGCTGCAATTTCTGAGGCTGGTAACTCTGCAGCAGAGGTAATTCTGGGTCTTCCTTTCCTGTAGTGGTCCTCATGAGAGACAGTTTCATCATAGCACTTGATGGTTTTTTCAACTGCACTTGAAGAAACTTTAAAAGTTCTTGAAATCTTCCAGATTGACTGACCTTCATGTCTTAAAGTAATGATTGAACGTTGTTATCTTTGCTTATTTTAGCTGTTCTTGCCATAATATGGACTTGGTCTTTTACCAAATAGGGCTATCTTCTGTTTACCACCCCTAACTTGTCACAACACAACTGACTGGCTCAAATGCATTAAGAAGGAAATAAATTCCACAAATGAATTTATAACAAGGCACACCTGTTAATTTAAATGCATTCCAGGTGACTACCTCATGAAGCTGGTTGATAGAATGCCAAGAGTCTGCAAAGCTGTCATCATGACAAAGGGTGGCTGTTGTGAAGAATCTCAAATATAAAATATATTTTGATTTGTTAAACACTTTTTTGGTTACTACATAATTCCATGCACGTTATTTAATAGTTTTGATGTCTTTACTATTACTCTACAATGCAGAAAATAGTAAAAATAAAGAAAAAATATTAAATAACACACATGGAATTATGAGTAGGTGTGTCCAAACTTTTGACTGGTACTGTATATGTTTTGCATTGAAGGGAGGGTAATCCTCTCCCCCCAGCGCTGGGTCATGCGTAAGTACGTATCCATGTAACTGAGAAGCGACCATTAATGCGGTTCCCCTTCCGATTGGATTAGCGTGAATCCTCTTTGTAGTGGAAACCACTGTTTCTACTATCTGCAGCCCTATCACCATGCAGCTTAGAATGCAGGGAAGAATTCTGAATGCACTATTTTACAAATAAGTTAATGTTGATACTGTGCGGATTGGCATAACTGTAATTTATTGGCTGCTGTAGGGTGCATAATATATTGCAGTAAGCACTTTGAGATGGAATGAAGATATGAAAGTAACGTGTAATCGTAATGCATTCTCATACTTGTGCATAACTTTCACTGGTTGCATTAGAATCCATGGTTTGATACGACGCTTGCAATGAATATAGAAACATTTGCGCACCTAAATTTCGTGCGTAATAAACTACATAAACCTGCATTATGAATGTCAAATGATAATGTCAAATAAAAAAATAAGTTATGTTACCTTTAAGGTCACTGGCGTTATCTTGTCCTTGTTCACTCCCTCGGGTAAGAAGTCTAGCAGAGCGTCCAGAACTATATCCTTCACCGTCTGGAACTCCATCTCACTTTTCAGGTCAGCACAGAATATCAAGTCCAGATCCTTCCATCCTAACCCGCTGTCCTCATGTAGAACATGGCTCGCCGCGGAACCGTTCAGACGGACCTCTCGGACATGTATCCGTTTCTCCTCCATGCGACACCGGACCACTTTGACGATGTCCCGCGGTTTTATCTCCAGGGTAGGGAAGTTCCAGCGGCCGTGGATGGGGATGGACCCAGCTAGGATGACGTCCAGGCGCTGCACTTGTTCCCAATTGAGCACGCTGAGGTTTCTGCTCTCCCCGTCCACCAGACAGCCTTCCACCGGAGTCGATCGACTCGAGTCGACTTTCTCGCCCATATTGGTAAGAGGTAGATATGAAAATGTAAACGCTGAAAGTGTCCTTTCGTCTCCTGCTTCGCTGTGAGATAAGGCGGCCGTGTTGCCGCTGGGGTAGATTGACAGAGTGCTTTGGCCACATTAGCTGGCTGTATTTATCTGTATCACCGACCTTTAGATAGCGTATCTTTATCACCGTCCTTTAGATAACGTTGTTTGCCATAACAATACGAAGCATCTCTCATTTAAACACAGTATACGTGTGGTTGAACTTCTTTGTCGCTTGTAGCAGAGATGAAGCATATGGTCAGCCAGTTGTCCTGCGTAAAGCTAGATGCCCATTGTCTTCTCTTTCCCCAAGTTCTGTGGGGATATTATTCGATTGCTGAGCGGGTCTAAAGGGCTTGTCCAGCCGTGGGGTTCACACACTATCCTGTATTATTTACCTCACTGTGCGCTTTCTCTTCCGTCTGTGTCGCCGTCACTTAAATGTGCGCCTGTCGATGGTCATCAATACAGAATAGCGTCTTGCACTTTCTCAATGCGCCTTTTCTGTTCGACTCAAAAACATTTTGTACCTCCCAAAGTTGATTTTCCTTTCACTTTTACGCGCAGAAAGTTTCACGGATCTTGGTATTTCCCCTCTGCGTCTATTTTACGCATCATATTTAACCCACGAAATACGTATACCTATACACTTTCTTCACCTACCATTCACAGAAAATGGTGTATGGCTTCTACTTGCATGTTACATTTTGCCAGTTTTTCGCTTGACGGCAGTGCGTCATGCCACAGAGGACTCGCGCTACAGATGAGAGTTTCTGACGAGTATGCTTTCCCCAGCAAAGGAATGGCGGGGCGGGTTAGTTTGAGTGGCAGCTCGTTCCATCAATCGTTGTAATCGGTATATTCCTAGCAACCTGTCGAGTGAATTAAGTTGTACCATATGCTGACATGAGGTCAGTTTTGCATTTCACACCGCATGTTATATTGGCAGAAGGAACCTTGATTATAGATCTGTCACTATAGGCTAAATCTACATGGACACTTGCAGACCAACGGTGGTTTTATAGATGCAACACCTTCTGCAAAGTTTTTTTAAATGTATGCTTTTCACAGTCATTTTACACCCCAATGATTCACTACTACAGCCACAGACATTTGTTGTTGAGGAACTCAAATGTGCACATCATACCCTTCACATGTGTCACAGAGAGTACCGTTAATGATGTGTGGAATTATATCAGACATGTTATTTATACAAATATTAATGTTAACTATCAGTCACTCATATTCATCTTTTCTTTAAGTCTAAATTAGACTATGCTAGATCCTTGCATATATCACTATCTAGGGGTGGCAAGAGCAACACCTCTCTCATGACATGAACATTGCATGTACAACCTTCTTCAAAAAGTAAGTGTTGGAATCACAGTGCTAAAGTCAATTCAAGGTGTATTAGGTGTGTGTATAGTAACAGTACTCTGAGTAATGGTACAATATGTAAGCTATTTTCCATAGTGTCAGGTTGTGCTCCTTATCACTCAGAACCCATCAGATAGAGCTTCACTGGCATATCTGCGTCACTGTTGACTACCTCATAAACCTGCTTAATGCAGATTACTCTGTATGTACAGTAGCACACACACATATACAAACACAGCCACACACACATACTGTAGGTGTGCGCCCATGTTGACTCCAATTCTTCCCACAGTTGTGTCAAGATGGCTGGACCATTCTTGGGACATACTGTATGGGAAACTGTTGAGTGCTAAAAACCCAGCAGTGTTGCAGTTTTTGACACAAATCAGTGCGCCTGGCCCCTACTACCATACCCAATTCAAAGGCACTTATATATTTTGGCTTGCCCATTCACTCTCTGAATGGCACACATACACAATCCATGTCTCAATTGACTCAAGACTTAAAAATCCTTCATCTACACTGATTGAAGTGGATTTAACAGGTGACATCAATAAGGGATCATAGTGTTCATCTGGATTCACCTGGTCAGTCTATGTCACGGAAAGAGCAGGTGTTTATAATGTTTTGTACACTCATTGTATGTACACACACACACGCGCACACACACACACACACACACACACACACACACACACACACACACACACACACACACACACACACACACACACACACACACACATAGAGCTCATACTACTGTTTCTAGTAGGCCTGTGTTTTTTCCCATGACTATTAACCTAACTTGCTCTTTTACAGTGTTATAATTACAACATATTGGCAGAAACAAGGAAGGAATGACCACCCTGCCAAATGACATGTGACCTGGACCTGTGCAGGCTCTGCATTGTAAAACCACTATTTTACTGCCACAGAGGGCACAGCCATTTTGGGTCTATAAACAGTGACCTGAAAAATAAACCTTTGCACAGTCTCGCCATGAAACCACCCACTTTTCCCCTGTTGAAAAGAGACGTGTGTAAGAGGAGAGGTGGTGAAAGAGAACACTGATAATCCTACACCTCTCTGAAAAAGAGGTCTCGATCCAGAAACAGAATGGAAAATAGTTTGATTAGTAATATTCAGACACACAGTTACACTTTGTTTTTTAGATTAGTTATTTGAGATAGTATCTGGAAGATAGTCCATACAGAAAGAGTGGCTGCAATTTCAATCCACCTTTTCTGTATGGTTACTTTGTCAGACTTACAAACGGCTCATGTTAGAATTGACCATTGAAATGACTCAAGAAATTCATCATAGTGGCCTACCCTCACCTCCAACCAAACCGTTTTACCCCAGAATCTTAATGGATTTAGGAAGATGGTGGGCAACGTCTGGGAAAAGGGGTGCAACACAGGTCTAACATATGTGTCATACTCTGAGACTTAGTCGTAGAGGTAATAGGTTAAGGGTCAGAGTGCAGCTATACGCTTCCGGCTGAGGTTATACATAGTCACGTTCACACAGGAGGGAAGAGGGAGGGCAGTTGAGTGATCTGATTGGTTTATAGAGGCTGATTTGACCCAGAATAACAAAAGTCTCTTTGAAGACTTACAGTAACAAGAGATAATTGTCAATCCTCTATCAGCTACCCATGCAATTTCACTATGAGTTAGTTTCTGTTTGTCCTCAAAGAATCTTGCCATAGAATATAATGAAATGCATGCAATATTAATCAATGCAAAGCAACACAGTAAAACTGTATTTGTTCAAGGATTCATCTAATGCACAATAGGCTACATATCACACAGCTTTTGTATACATTACAAATAGAGACATGATGTAGCTGTATAAGAGAGCAGCTCATTTCTATAGGTGAGAAAGAGAGACCAGTGAACAGTCTCCATTCAGCTATTGACTCCATGTCAGGCTTAGGAGACCATCCGTATGATACAGCTACTTACATTAGCTTTGACACTAAGACACTGCAGGTGGATGACAGCTTGCCCCCAAGACCACACCTTAAATCATGTGGTTAAATAAAAGGCACACTCGATACAAAGATGTGTTTCATGCTGTCTTATTCAAGCATATTGAAGTGTAGGATTTGCAGTTGTGACACAAACATGTGATTGCAGACAGGAAGTTGGGCACCGTGGGACGTCATAGGAAAGCAGATGAAGGCTGTAGGTAGTAGTAAATCAATTGAGAGAACGGGCAACCAGCGGCTACCTCTGCCCTCCTTTCCCCCCCTCTCTCTCCTCCTTCTCCCTCGTCCACTTTTCCATCTCCATTTTCACCAACTCCTCCTCCTCAGGAAGTACATAATAAGATTACCATGAGCCTGGGAGCCGAATATACATCCCCTCCCTCTCTCCCACTCTCTCGCTCCCTTCCTCCCTCCCTCCCACTCTCTCTCCCTTCCTTCTACTATTCCTTTCCCTCCTTCCTCCCTTGCCCCATTTTTCTTCCACTCCCCTCCCTCTTCTGCCACTTTCCTCCCCCATCCCTCCATGTCTCCTCCCCCACCCCTCCATGTCTCCTCCCCCACCAGCTGTAGCAGCTATTAGCAGGTTATGTCAGGTATGCTCTGAGCAGGCCCAGAAAAGACGTATTGAGCAACTGTGCTTAATTGATGCTCATATATAGAGAGTACTTAGAACTCACTGGACATGAGACCTTTTGGAGAAGTAACTTCAGTTGCACTGCAATTGCACAAGTCTGTGAAATATAGATTCTAGCAAGGATAAATAGATTCTGGTTTGCCCATGGTTTGTGGAATAGAAGTGCTAGCACAGGTGGAGAAATATCCTTTCTAGACAAGGTACAAATGTAGGATCTTAGTTTGATCACCTTGTTGCAGGAAAACTTTCCTGCAATGCAGAAAATGTCAAACTTGTAGTGTATTTGAGGTTTAAAATGGCTTCTGAAGATTGTCATTTCAATTTATGATTTTTCCTTACCAAAAATGTATCAACTCTACAAAAATGTCCATTATTTATATAATCCACATAATAACTCACATTTATTGTTGCTGCAGGATTATTTTCCTGCTGTAGCAAACTGTCTTAATTTGTACCTCTATGTGAACTGCCAGTCATTTTGTGGAGGTTACTTTGGAATTATACAGCAACTGCACCAATTCTTGTATATGTTGAATTACAAGCAGGACCATGGTATAGTATGTGTAAAATGGCGGATATATTTCCATTTGATAGGTTGTATTTCTTTATGGCCACTCCCACCCCTCCCTATGGCCCTGACCTTAATGAGTGACCGCTCCAGACCACAGCTGACCTACTGGAGCTCTCTCAGTAAGCCTGCTAAACAGCTCCATTGCTCCTAATGAGATCGGTGACTCGCCCAGCCCGTTAAGCCAAAGATTCACAGCTTCCATCCCTACAGGGTACTATCTAACAGTGAGTGTGTGTGTGTGTGTGTGTGTGTGTGTGTGTGTGTGTGTGTGTGTGTGTGTGTGTGTGTGTGTGTGTGTGTGTGTGTGTGTGTGTGTGTGTGTGTGTGTGTGTGTGTGTGTACATGCTTTCCTACCTTATCAGGACCAGATTTTCTGTCTGTCTGTTTGCCTGTCTGTCTCAATTAATTAATGAATTGTTAATTAGGCTATTTAAAGCATTGCTGTTCACAAGGCTAGATTCTGCTTCAATGAAAGCTATAAAGGTGATTGGTGTTAATTGTTTAATCACTGGGAAGGGAAACACGTACAGTGAGAGACTGACTATTGAAATTAAAGTCATGGTGCCAACAGTTGTACAGTAGGTATACATATAGACATGCATATTTGGGCCTGTACAGGGATGCATAGAACCATACTAGACAAGCCTATTTTTGCAACTGCAGGGGATGATTACTCAATATTCTTTACCATGAACAGCTAAATTTGCTTTAAAAAATGAATAAAACAACACCTCATAACACAACGCCTCTCCCCTATCTGACCTATCTGGTCATGCAAGATGGCGCCGTCAGAGAGGGTCGCCTCGTTTCTAGTCCTTAGGAAACTATGCAATATTTAGTTTTTAAAAATATATTATTTCTGACATTATTAGCCCAGAAAATCTTAAGTGTTATTACATACAGCCGGGAAGAACTATTGGATATCAGAGCGAAGTCAACTTACCAGCACTACGACCAGGAATACGAACTTTCCCGAATCGGATCCTTTGTTCGAACCACCCAAGGCATTCAAACTGATTCCAGAGGCTGACCTAAAGTCTGGTCAGACTTCGGGGGCGTGCACACCACACACCGCTTCCGAGTATATTACTCGCTAATGTCCAGTCTCTAGATAACAAGGTAGATGGAATTAGGGCAAGGGTTGCTTTCCAGAGAGTTATCCGGGATTGTAACATACTCTATTTCATGGAAACATGTCTCTTTGGGAACATGCTGTCGTAGTCAGTACAGCCACCGGGATTCTTTGTGCGTTGCGCCGACAGGAATAAACATCTCTCCGGGAAGAAGAAGGGCGGGGGTGTATGATAAACAACTAATGGTGTAATTGTAACAACATACAGGAATTCAAGTCCTTTTGTTCACATGAACTAAAATTCCTTACAATCAAATACAGACTGTATTATCTCCCAAGAGAATTATCGTCGGTTATTGTCCCTCAAGCCGATTCCATGACGGCCCTCAAGGAACTCCAATCGTATATCCTGATGCTGCATTTATTGTAGCTGGGGATTTTAACAAAGCAAATTTGAGAACAAGGCTACCTAAATTCTATCAGCATATTGATTGTAGTACCCTGGCTGGCAAAACACTGGATCACTGCTACTGTAACTTCCGCAATGCATACAAGGCCCTCCCCCGCCCTTCATTCGGCAAATCTGACCACGACTCCATTTTTCTGCTCCCCTCCTATAGGCAGAAACTCAAACCGGATGTACCCGAGACAAGGACCATTCAACGTTGGTCTGACCAATCGGAATCTACGCTTCAAGATTGTTTTGATCATGAGGATTGGGACATGTCCTGGGTAGCCTCAGAGAATAATTTAGATTTATACAGACAGAGGTGCAATGGCTCTGCTTTGAGTTAAGGCATACGCATGCATAGTTTCGGTTTGTTCCTAGCAGAACTTGGCTAGATGAAGCCAACGTCTGTGCTCGCATACTCCCTAAAGACCTTTGCTTGAAAAAAGAGAACAAATCGGCAATATTAGTATTGTTTGTCACTCTTGAGCCACCATAGCAACAACTTAGCCATAACACTTCCTTAAAATAGTTAGAATTAATCTAAGATAAATCAAGAAATCTGTAATTAATTTGATGTTTTTGTCGAGGTCTTAGTCGAGCAATTTTACATCTAGCTAAGAGATTTGGTGCAGTTCTTCTCAAGTCAAAAAATGTGCATGAAAACTAGTAGTGCACTACTGACAATACGGCCTAGCTGCTGCTGCGCTCCCCTCGCTCTCATTGAACCGTTGAATGACAGCAAACACTTCACTGAAGAATCCCATCCATAGTTCCCAACCCTACTGTTGGCCAATCACCGACAAAGGGGCTGAACACCAAAACAAACAAAAACTTCACAAAATGTAGTCATAATAAAGAGCAAGCTGTTCATGACTGTCAAAACTACAGGTCAGTGGCTTCCAGCAGTGGTTAGCAGGGGTACTGCAGGTGTTTAGATTATTTTAATTATTTTATTTAAAAAAATGTATATATATCAAAAAATATTAAAAACTGGGAATATTAATAGTACTAGAAAATATTTACATTACCTTACACAATGCAAATTGTTTATAATAATACTCCTTTAATTTGTTACACTCAATGCTAAAATTGACAACAACAAAAAATTGTGAACCTGTGAATTGTGGTCCTCAAGAGCTTTTAACAGTGATTTGGTGGTCCCCAGAACAGACACGTTTGGGAACCGCTGTTATAGGTTACTGGGTGGTTCCACCAATTCGGTGCCTTTGGAGAAGTGCAACTTGGTTAAAATGACGATTGATTTCACTTTATTTTAACATTCGGTCTTTAACACATGTTCAACTTGATAAAAAACATGTTTGCCCAGCCCTAAAGGTTAAATTAAAAACTTACTATAGTTATTGCCTAGTGCCAAATTAAGTAACATGTTTGACCGTAACAGGGTTGATGATTTCATCAAAAATCAGACCTAAATCCCCATGTGACAGGGTTAATGGAAGCTTGTTGTGTGCAACAGGAAGTGGGAAATTAATGCAAGTTTTTTTTTTTATTATTACAATTGTTAAAACATTTCTAGCATGTCTATCTATGGGTAACAGGGTTGACGTGTTATTTTGACCCACTCAGTTTCTCACCACAAAACACCAGAAAATAGCACAAAAAACATAACCAGCTCACCTGCTTTTACACTAGGATATCGCTATTAGATGTTCAATGTTTATTTTGGAAAAGAAAAAAAAGACAGTTCTCTCATTCGGGACTGCCCCATTGACCAACCTGCAACACGTCTCTGCGGCGCCTGGGGAGTGGGGTACAGTCTACAAGGTCTGCGGCGCTTTAGCTCCCCCTCCTGTCCAGCTCAGGCATTCGGAGTTGCCGGCCTTCTAGCCATTGCTGAACCTGCTGCTGGCGAACGCCCTTCACTCATCACCCCCGGACTTGTCTCATTACACACACATGGTTCCAATCCCCACTCTATCACTGTATTTATACTCACTCTGTCATTTGTCTTTGTCGGTTGTATATGTTGCTTGTTTTCCTGAGAGGAATCTCTCCTACTATTTCCTGAGTATTTTATTGTTTTGCACTTTAGGTTTCGTCCCACTTTAATATAAGGTGCTTTAATAAATTCAGTATTTCTAAACCTGCGACTGGCTCCTGCCTACTCCTCTCTACACTTGTGACAGGTTGACCTTAAAATGAGGAACAAATGTAAATGAATCACTAATCACATAAAATAAATACAAATCTTCAGTACCATATTCGGAAATCACTGTCAAAGCAACCAAATAACTAGGTTTTTACAATGACGGTGGAAACTTGAAGAAATGTTGGGGTTAAGTGAGTTAAAATCTTCCTCGAAGTCACAGTGGGTGCCCTAAGGGATGTCAAAATGCTGCATTTTTCACTGTAAATTATCCATGTGGTCTATGTTAAAGAGCACTTGATTTAATATAAAAAGCTTTTAAAATTGAATACTGGTACACAATTTCTACTTAAAATTTCAAAAGGGATGCAAAAGGCACTATTGTCATGGATAAACCCCTCTATCCATGCATCTAACACGTGTGATGTTTTGTTATGAATCCTCACAGATACACTTTGGTTAGAACAATGGTTAACAAGGCTGATCACACACACATGCAAGTGTGCACGTACACACACACACACACACACACACACACAAAGTATAGCTTGACATTGCATTGCATTTGGAATTGAGACCCAAGTCCATTCTACTTAATCTATTTCCATTGCTGGTTGTCTTTAATCAGACTGTTTCCCCCTCGTGTTGAGGGACCTTTCACAGTGTGTCCCCTATAAGCATTTAGCAATGTTTTCAGTGGCAAATTTCAATGGCAAACACCAGATATAAAGTATGTAGAAAATATATGTTTTTAAATAAGATCATCTTTGAGAACTAACAATCGTCAAAATAAAAACTAGACTGTCATGGAGAATCTGAAATTCCAAACACCTCATGGCATGTGGCCCCCATTGATTTTGTTATAATGTTTTAGTCACTCAGACAGCATAAGAACAAGGCATAAGCCATGGTAAAATGTGTAGAATTACAGAAAATTAGCTTTAAAACTAAAAATGATCTCAGCCCCATGGCAAAATGTGTAGAATTGCAGAAAACTAGCTTTCAAACAGCCCCCCCCCCCCCCCCCCCCCCCTAACTTTGCCACCGCTACTTTAAAAAAATCCTAGGAGAAACACAGAATTGTCTGAGGACTGGCGTTGCCAGAGCGACATAAACAGGAAGTGAGGCGTGTGGTGTCAGTTAGGCTGAGAAGAGATCGGACTCAGTTTCCTGTTTATAAATGTGGTGATCACATCTCCTACCACATAATCAGAAAGGTAAGGAATAAGAACGGCCTTCTCTCTCCCTGTCACTCACTGTCTAATGCGTCATACAACTAAAAGGTACCGTTCTGCCATCTGCTGGATAGAGCTACACCAGGTCCATCAGCTGGAGACTTTCTATCATTGGAGAAGGCTTCCTCTCCAAGACGTCTCCCTCTTAGCTGACACTAGGTGGCAGTCTTTACACAGTTACAGTTGTCCCAGCTGTCATTTACTGCACCCAGAAAAGACAGGAGGGGACAGAATTCTTGAGTCCCTTTGAGTCCTCTCCAGTCAAACAAACTCCAGTCTCAAATGATAAGTAGGTCCTCTTCTGCTGGTTTTCAAACACAGCGTTTTGATTTAAACACAAGTTCAAAACACAAATGAGAATAAGAATGTCAACTAAGTGTTCGTCATTATAGTGACCGCCGCTTTTAGATGCAAATCGCTTTTTATACAACTAGAGAATAAGTGATTTATCTAATCTTATGTAATTCCCCCCATATCTGGTAGTAATTTATACGTTTTATTCTTCAAGGTTCAGGGAGCAATGCAGTGCTCCCTCGTGTCATGTGGATTTCAGTGTGACCAATAGGATACAGGCTACCAAGGCTACAGTAACATAACAGGAAAGGTCTCTATCTGTATGATTGTATATGATTGTATGATTTTATGTGATTGTATGTGACTGTATATGATTGTATGTGACTGTATATGATTGTATGTGATTGTATATGATTGTATGTGATTGTATATGATTGTATGAGATTGTATATGATTGTACATGATTGTATATTATTGTATGTGATTGTATATGATTGTACGTGATTGTACATGATTGTATATGATTGTACATGATTGTATATGATTGTATGTGATTGTGTGACTGTATATGATTGCACATGATTGTATATTATTGTATGTGATTGTATATGATTGTATATGATTGTACATGGTTGTATATTATTGTATATGATTGCACATGATTGTATATTATTGTATGTGATTGTATATGATTGTACATGGTTGTATATTATTGTATGTGATTATATGTGATTGTATATGATTGCACATGATTGCACATGATTGTATATTATTGTATATGATTGTATGTGATGGTATATGATTGTATGTAATTGTATACGCTCTGGAGAACCATTTGAATCTCTGACTCCATTAGTCATGGTTAATGTTCCACATCATCTTAATGATTTTGTCTGGAAAGAACTTGATTTCGAACAGAGAGAGAGAGAAAGACAGAAAGATATGAGAGCAATGGACAGAGGGTTCAGATCAACCATCTCTCTGTAGTCTGGAGTATTGAATAGAATACAACTTCACTGTCACGGTTGTAAAGCAGTTCCGTTGTTATGGTTCTGCATTTGGTGTCTACAGGCTACTGGCCCTGATACTGACCTGTCAAACCTTCATTCACCTCCTACTGGGATTTATCTCTGCTAACACCAACACTACAGAAACATACTGTGTGTACGAACCTTCAGGGTCATCCCTGTAGGACCTCTATCCAATCTCACTCTCAGAAGTGAAATAGATAGGCCTGTACAGACCATTATATAATGCTGTAGTGTATACTGTGCTATGGCCTATTATCTCTTTCAACAAGTCTGCTAACAGACATTATGAAATTAAATTATTGTCTTGTTCATGGGAAGAATTCTGTTTTGCCTCATCCGGAAACTTTTGATTGAATAGGCCCAATTATTATAATTTTTTTTAATGGCCATGATTTCAATCAAATCTCCTTCTGTGAACATACTCCAATCCTCTCTCTGCTTGTACTGCATTTATTTATGCTCCATTCTGTATCAATCACTGTTCTGGTGGTTTTTGGGGGGACACAAAATGCTGACACTTACGGTCAGTGAGTCTGAGCCAGCTGGTTTGGAGTCTGGCCATGGTTGATGAGACCACTAGCGCTCTGTCTGTCTCTGTGTCTCTGAACAGTCGTGTGCACTGAAGGGTGAGTCACAGTTAGGCTTGAAGTGGTCATAACTACTACGGTATATAATGCTGTCTATATAGGAATTACCTATTGTTCTTGACTCCTTCATGATTGATGATGACAACAATCTTTACGTTAAGGAACTCTAGCATGCGCTATTGATGTATAGAACGCAACATGGTAAGTGTTGGAAACATGGCTGAACAATTTGCTGTTCTATCTGCCTCAAGGGAGAGTGGTGTGGTCAGCGGGATGGTCTGGACCGAACATAAATGACCAAACCCTGAACTCCAATGAATGATGAAACTCCAATGAATCCAATTAAAGCCTCACAAAATGAGCTCATTCTGAGGGGTTGAGAGAATACCACAGTTATTCAATCATTGAAATATAGTAGAATGTGCTGAATAGACTTGAAGTACTGTAGTATGTACCAGGTCTGGTCTCATTGCAGAAGGAAAAGAGAGACACAGCATGGTGGTTGTCATGGCAAGGGGCTTGCCAGTCCTGTGACATTCCCTGAGTAAGCAGAGTTACATATCAGTGGAGGCTGGTGGGAGGAGCTATAGGAGGACGGGCTCATTGTAATAGCTGGAATGGAATTCATGGAACGGTATCAAACAGATCAAACATATGGAAACCACATATTTGACTCCATTCCATTCCAGCCATTACAATGAGACCATCCTCCTATAGCTCCTCACACCAGCCTCCATTGTTACATATTGCTTTATGGTATTACTTTATGTGGGAGAAGAGTTGTGCAAGGCTTTATTTTTGTAATTTACAACCACAGTGATGCAAAGGTGAAAGTATCTCCTTTGAATCCAGTGCCAAAGTTTGTGTGTGTGTGTTTGTGTATATGCATTTCTAGGTTTGTATGTAAGGGTTCAGGGTTGTGTGTATTTCCAAGTGTGTGTGTGTGTGTGTGTGTGTGTGTGTGTGTGTGTGACTGCATGTGGATTTTAAAGTCTGGAAGCATGTAAAAGTACTGTATGTATCCATCTAATATGGAGAGTTAGCTGATATCCCTGTGTGTATGAAGGTGTGTGTATCCTGACATTTCTATGTGTCCTATAAGCTGAGTGAAAGCTGATATTTCCACTGTGCTCAGCACACTGACAGTGCTCTGGAGGAGTGTGTGTTGGCTGCTGTCAGACCTGCTCCAAGCAGCACACATCTGGAACCAGTTAACAGCTCTCCCATGTTCAGGAGAGGAGAAGGAGGAATACACTGTCCCTGTCTGAAGGCATGTTCAGAGGAGACACACGTCTCTCACCCCTCCCTGCTCTCCAAAGGTAAATCCACTGTCCCCCTCAGGTGAAGGACTGCACCATGGGCCTCCCTAGTTGAGCTGATGTGTCATTTTGTGTGATGTGTATGTAGTTATTTTCTTGCTGCGCATAACTTTTTGTGCTGTGTAGTTTTCTGTAACTGTGCATAACTTTGGGTCACCCTGGCACGCTGCGTAAGGTGATGTGGCAGTATGGATGTTCTAACGTCAGCGCTCTTATTTAGAAGGTTCTATTGGCATGACAGATCTAGACCAGGGTGGAGTCGCTTTCTTCTTCTGCTTTCTGCCTGCTTGGCTTATGTGTACAGGGTCATTTAGGGAGAGGCTTTTCTGCTGAGGGGGAGGAGTGCGAGAGAGAGAGAGGGAGAGAGAGAGAGGGAGGGAGAGAGAGAGAGAGAGAGAAGAGAAAAGCAGTCCTCTGGGTTGTGGTCAGTTCTCCTCCATTCTCTTGGCTAGTGTTAGACGTGTACCTTAAGCCAGGGATAGTCTTGTGGAGGAGGGAGTAGAATATGAGAAGGTGCAGCAGGGAGAAGGAATGAGAAAAGTAACAGAAAGGGGGATAAATGAGGGGGTGGATAGGCCTGAGGTGGAAGAGGAGAGGAGAAGGTGGAATGAGTTGAATAACTAGGAGAAAAGGGGCATGGGAAAACAGAAGATAACACTCAGATGATCCATGCTCTGAGTCATCCCATCTATGAGATCTTACAGTCTGGGATCCTCCAAAACAATGATGTCACTAAGAAACATATCTCTCTCTCTCTTCCCTTTGTCTCTGTCTCTTTTCACTCTCTCTCCTGCATTTTCATTCTTTTTTTGTTTTCTCTGTTTTGCATTGGAAGTTCCAGCATGTAATAAACAAACAAACTAAATCAAGTAAATACAAGTTAAGAATCCATTCCTGAGACACATGCTGTCTGAAGACGTTTCTCATGCAGATCCTAGAGAGAGAGAGAAACTTGAAGCGAGAGAGAGAGAGAAACTTGGAAGCTCATTTCTGAAACTGCCTCCAGACTTTGGAACAGCCAGGACACCATCAACAGTTTTTATTAATTATATGCACTTTACGTGCACATTATTAGTGTTTATGGCGTTGTTTTCACTACGGAGTTCAACTCGTTCCGCTCCAATACACATAGCAAATATCTAGATAGAAAAACTTCTTGGCCTTGGTTTTAGTTGCCTTGTAAATATTGTGTGTGTTTATAGTGCACCTTTCAAACACGGACAGAAGGAATTATCAACATCAAATGAGCCAGATTAACTATGCACTTGTTCAACATTGCAGCCAGCATTGCAGGCGACTGCCGACTCACTGATCTACAAATCACCTTGCATCAATAAGTACAACTCATTATTATTCATTATACTGTAGCTCTCGAACACAGCATACTGTCTTTGTTCCTGATCAATTGTTAACCCATGGGTGCATGGAACCAGTCAGGGGTTGGATTACTCATTGTATGTTAACTAATATGGGGTGCCGGGGTATGTTATGGGTGTACCCAGCACCCAGGTAATTTCCACCCTGACACCAGGGCTTAAGAAACTATTTGCTCTCATCGTTCCAGTCCTCCGTAGTGAAAACAACGCCATAAACAGGGAAGACTTCTTATTTCCTACCCAGATCAATTATTCATTGGAGATCCAGTGTGTGTCAGCAATTCTGACACACACTCTGGACTGGCTGGTTCTGGCGGTCCCGTGGGTCTCCACTGACCTAGGGAGAAATGCTTTTAGTTTAAAATAAAATAATAATTTTATGCCCCCAGATCATGGAATAGCCTTCAGGCCACCTTGAAATTTGACTCACTCGTCTCTATTGGAAAGTTTAGATTGAGTTTAAGGGAGGTGATATCTGAGAGTTGTGTTTATTTTGATTAATCTTGTTGTATTTATTGTATTGCATTTACATTTTTATCTGACGTGTATTAAACATGAGACCCTGGTCTCAATGGAGACCCATCCTGTATAAAGAAAAGTTAAATAACAAAAAAATAACGGCCGTCACACTGCTTGATTAGCGAGTACTGCTTCCACATGGTTCGGCTCACACCGAGGCTCCAGCCCAGGACCTCTGCTTTGCTAGCACACATGACTGTCTCCTGAAGCGTCTTGCCAGTCAGCGCAACCAAAACATTAACAATTTTGTGGCGCAAGCCAATGAGAATTCAGGTTCCCCTCTTTCTTACATAACCATGCACTCTGGAAAACCAATCAGTGAAATGAACAGATGGTGAACATCAGAGAAGCATATTTCAGCCCTTTGGTTCACACAGAGAGAGAGCGGGTCAAAGTAGTTAATTTCAATATTAATTTGATTCATACAGAGGGAAAATATGGAGAGAATGTTCAGGATTTAATAATTATTATGGTAAATGCATATGATTTGGATTTGAACTTGTGTTCAGCTGTGTTATTTGACTTCATACTGTATTGGTACCGGCACCAAAATAACTGCCTACACTCTCCCAATCTCTCCCCTCTCTCTATTTATCTCTCACCCCACTGACCCTAACTCCTTGAATAAGGGAGATTGATAGACACTCAACTAAGCGAGAAACCATGAATTCACATCATTACAGACTGAATAAGACAATGATGATGGAAATTGACAGTCATCCTGCATTTAAGCTGAAGTAAAAGGGAAATAAAAATGAGAATGAAAATATAAAACAGGGATAAAATGGTCGATAGAGTGGAGGGGAATGTGATGATTTCATCTTAAGGGAACTCCAGGCAGATAAAATGTTGGCATACATGATTTAACTTGATGTGGATTAGCAGTTTTTTTTAAACTCAATAAACTGAAAGAAATGATGGATTTCCCTTTAGTGTTGGACAGAGAGAGAACATCAAATATATCCTGCATCCCCAGTTGTTAATGTGTTTACTAAACAGGCAGAGATGCAGCATTTCCCTTGGATAGACATACAGAGACAGACAGACAGACAGTCAGAGCAAAAGGAGGGGGGTGGGAAAGAGAGGCAGAAAAACATACAGTAGAGAGTTGAATGATTTACCCCTGTCATGCTGTTTAAGTATGCAGGGTCCACAGTGCCAACTCTCCCCCACTGTCTGAGATTACACTGTGTTTTCCACAGCACTCCTACATGAGTCCCCTATCTGACAGTTTATACAGATTTATAGTCATTATTTAACCCATAAAACAACCCATCCATCCTCCCCCTCTGGCTCTCGGTCTCTATGTGGTTTGCTTGATGAGAGTGTTGACCTTATAGGGAATACCTCGTAGTTCACCACACCCTGTGCACAGGAAAATCAACAGGAGAAATCACTAGTAAACACGGGTAATAAAGCAGCGCACGCGAGAGCCTGTATTATCTACAAGTTTGTCTTCCGCTCTTCATTTTAACACTAATTACTTGAGAGGATAACTGATCTGACATGATCAGATAGGTGAAAGCATTATGGTAGAAAAGCCTGATTAAACCCATCTCTGATGCAAAGGAAACGTCTTAAGCGTGTGATCAAGCCTCCAGATGACATGGTGGTCTGTGTTTGTTTAGGGGACAGTAAATATAACAACAGCACAAACAAGTGACGAGTATCATAATAACAAGTGTAAACAGGACCACACACACACACACACACACACACACACAAATGTTTGAATCCCAACAACATCTGGACTTGATATATTAAATATTAACACAATAAAACTATTGTGATAATGTGGTAAATGTGATTACACTAACACAAAATAAGCTGTGTTTATACAGATTCTGCCAGAACTGCTGAATAGTACTATCAGCTGAAGAAAACAACATGAAAAACATCCACACAGCATGATGCTGCCACCACCATGCTTTACCGTAGGAATGGTGCCAGGTTTCCTCCAGATGTGACGCTTGTCATTCAGGGCAAAGAGTTCAATCTTGGTTTCATCACACCAGAGAACTTTGTTTCTCATGGTCTGAGAGTCCTTTAAGTGCCTTTTGGCAAACTCCAAGAGGGCTGTCATGTGACTTTTACTGAGGAGTCGCTTCCGTCTGGCCATTCTACCATAAAGGCCTGATTGGTGGAGCACTGGAAGGTTCTCCCATCTCCACAGAGTAACTCTGGAGCTTTGTCAGAGTGACCAATGGGTTCTTCTTCTTCCCTGACCAAGGCCCTTCTCCCCCGATTGCTCAGTTTGGCCGGGCGGCCAGCTCTAAGAAGAGTCTTGGTGGTTCCAAACTACTTCCATTTAAGAATGATGGAGACCACTGTGTTCTTGGAGAACCTTCCCCAGATCTGTGCCTCGACAGTCCTGTCTCGGAGCTCTATGGACGACTTGTTCGACCTCAGGGCTTGGTTTTTGCTCTGACATGCACTGTCAACTGTAAGACCTTATATAGACAGGTGTGGGCCTTTTCCAAATCATGTCAGATGTAGACTAACAGTTAAATGGTTACTTCCTCCCCATATTGACTGATACTATTCAATTGAAAAATGTAAAAAATACAATACAAGTAAAAGTTGTGTCTAGTAAAATGTTAATGCCGAGTGCCAGGTCTGTTACCATTCAGACACATCAGTATCTGTCAGAAGGTGAGTGTAGCTGGTGCATGAAGTCAGGGGCAGGAGAGAAAAATGAGTGAGCAACGTACTTTACTCAAAAATAAAGGCACAAGGTAAACAAATACACTTGACCAAATACAAACGGTAAATATTACGCAGTGGCGAAAACAGCTCCCGTCAAAAAAACAGCCATCATGAACCGAATTGAACATAGAAACAATCACGCACAAAAACATGGGGGAAAACAGAGGGTTAAATACATGAACACGTAATTGGGGAATGAAAACCAGGTGTGTAGAAAACAAAGACAAAACCAATGGAAAATGAAAGGTGGATCAGCGATGGCTAGAATACCGGTGACGTTGACCGCCGAACGCCACCCGAACAAGGAGAGGGACCGACTTCGGTGGAAGTCGTGACAGTACCCCCCCTTGACGAGCGGCTCCAGCAGCGCGCCGACACCGGTCCCCTGGGACGACCCGGAGGACGAGGCGCAGGGCGATCCGGATGGAGACGGTGGAACTCCCGCAGCATCGATGGGTCTAACACGTGCTCCACCGGCATCCAGCATCTCTCCTCCGGACCGTACCCCTCCCACTCCACGAGGTACTGAAGGCCCCTCGCCCGATGCCTCGAATCCAGTATGGATCGAACTGCATACGCCGGGGCCCCTCGATGTCCAGAGGGGGCGGAGGAACCTCCCGCACCTGACAGGTGAAGGTTGCTGGCTGGATACTTGCCAACATGTGTCTGACTGTTGCATTCATAGGAATGCTCACAGCAAGGGAATATCTGCATGATGCTGATGAGGGCCCCCCAGCTGGTCTTCTCTATGCTGCATGTTCAGCTGCAAACTGCAGCAGGCAATCATATGAGTTGGTATTGACTGGGAGGGCTCATTGAGTGATGTAATTTCCAGTCACAACTTGTGGATTTGTTTACGTGCTGCTGTGCTGTTTGTTGCAAACATTACATTGCTATCTGTTTTTTACTTTTTAATTACCATTTTATATATATATATTTTTCCCCTCGCTCAACTTTTGTCATTCAACTTTTTCACCCAGGACCCTTTATCTGGACATGGTTCTACAGGACCTCCATCAGCCGAAGCTAAGTAGTAACATTAACATTATTCCTTCTAATTGTAGTCGCTGTACTCATAATATACAGGAGAACGATCACTTTATGGTGAGGATAGCTGTGCTGCAAGCTCAGCTTCAGACGCAATCGTTAGGCAAGGGTAATTTCAGTGTAGGAAAGGATGAAACAGCATCTGTGCCACCGATAAGTACAGATATTAGTATAAATCCTCTCGCACAGTCCCCACAGCCGGACAATTTGGTCATGGCTTCTGGAAGGAAATGCTGTAGGAATGCTCAACCGGTGTAGCTCATTCAGCCGACAGAAACTTTCAACCGGTTCTCCCCATTAAGCAAAGAGTCAGAGTCAGAGGCAGAGTCTTCTCTGGTCTCTCCTCCATAAGTTACGGGGTCTGAGACACCGAAGCCTTCCACCATTAGTTCTGACAAATTGAAAACCCTAGTCATTGGTGACTCCATTACCCACAGTATTAGACTTACATTAAAAAAAAAATCCAGCGATCATACACTGTTTACCAGGGGGCAGGGCTACCGACGGTAAGGCTAAACTGAAGATGGTGCTGGCTAAGGCTAAAACTGCCGAGTGTGGAGAGTATAGGGATATTGTCATCCACGTCGGCACCAACAATATTAGGATGAAATAGTCAGAGGTCACCAAGCGCAACATAGCTTCAGCGTGTAAATCAGCTAGAAAGATGTCGGCATTGAGTAATTGTCTCTGGCCCCCTCCCAGTTAGGGGGAGGGATGAGCTCTACAGCAGTCTCTCTCAACTTAATCGCTGGTTGAAAACTGTTTTCTGACACTCCCAAAAGATATAATTTGTACATAATTGTCCCTCTTTCTGGGACTCACCCACAAACAGGACCAAGCCTGGCCTGCGGAGGAGTGACAGACTCCATCCTATCTGGAGGGGTGCTCTCATCTTATTTAACTCCTCTAGCTCCACAATGAGATAGCCAGCCTGCCAGCTTAGTGGAGTCTGCCATTAGCACAGTCAGTGTAGTCAGCTAGAGACCGTGTCTGTGCCTCAATCTAGGTTGGGCAAAACTAAACATGGCAGTGTTCGCCTTTGCAATCTCACTGGAATAAAGACCTCCCCATTCCTGTCATTATTGAAAGAGATTGTGATATATCGCACATCTCAAAATAGGGCTACTTAACATTAGATCCCTCACTTCCAAAGCAGATATAGTCAATGAACTAATCACTGAATATAATCTTGATGAGTGTCCTGACTGAAACATGGCTTAAGCCTGATGAATTTACTGTGTTAAATGAGGCCTCTCCTCCTGGTTACACTAGTGAGCATAACCCCCGTGCATCCTGCAAAGGCGGAGGTGTTGCTAACATTTACAATAGCAAATTTCAAGCTTCTGAGCTTCTAGTCATGAAATCTATGAAGCCTACTACAGAGAAGTTTGACAAAAAGGGGCATGATTTGTTGACATAATTGCAATCCAAATCAAACCTTAATTTACTCGTTGTGAAGCACGGAGGTTCCAAACGTCGTTTTAGACAAGACTGACCAAAATTATCCTATTTATACTTTGTAGTCAATTTTGATACTAGAATAAAAATGTTTCTGACTCATATCGATGCCACATAGGCTGTTTTCAAAGGGATTAGTTGTTTTTTAGGGGAAGTCGCGTATACATGGAAGTATAACCATGAGGAGATATTATGCTAAAGTACCGAAATTTCCACCGAAGAACGTTGTTTCTTAACGTTCTCTGGACTATTTGAGAACATTCCCAATGTCGAACCAGTTGGCGAACGTTCCAAGAACATTACCAACATTTTAATGAAATGTAACCATGTTAGAACATTTAGGAAACATTCCGTTAAAGTAATAAAATAGCAAAAGAATAATGTTTTTTTTGTGGTCAAGTTCCCTAAATGTGCTGAGAAAGTTTCTTGGCTTTGGAACAATCCTACACCATTTCCAGAAAGCTGTGGGAAGGTTGAAGGCAAAATAATCAATGAACAACCACGCACTCACAACCAAGCTCTAAGAAACATAAGGTTCTCAGAATGTTATGTGCTAGCTAGGATGTTAATGTGAGAGTCCATGCTTCATTGGTCTCATAGGACCGTCCGTCCTGGACCTCCTCCTAAGGCAACATCCCACAGGCCAATCTCTGATTAAAACCCTGAGAAGAAAGAATAGAAAATGTTTTTCCTGTTCTTCTGGTGTGTGTTGAAGTTACAAGTGACGTGACACATCACCATAAAACAGAAATATTCCTATAAAATAGCACAATACAATAGACGTATAAAATTAATGGTTGAGCAAGTTGTACTTGTGCCCATGACAATAGCCCAGAGGGTTCCCGTAGGCACTTAATAGTATGATATAATTGTACCCTCCAACCTGACCTGTTAAATATCTGGCAGACTGGCACACTATAACTTGATTAACATCATTTGAAATGTTATTGAACACCTCCCCGTTCCCCTCCCGCACAAACTGCTCACATCTATAATGTATGTCAGTTCATCACAGACATGCATTCCTTTTATTTAGCCTTAATTTTAGCATGCAGTCACATTGAGACCAAGGCCTCTTTCCCAAGGGAGTACAGCAATTTATAAAATGTACAACATTCAAACATACAATACTACAAGCAATTTAAGAAGTAGAAACATTTCTCAACAATGAGGTCCTCCATTAAGTTGAACTGCACTAGACACACCAGAGTGTCAAGGTGCAGAGAGCTCTGCAGATCATTCCATACAGGGGGCACAAAAAAACTCAATGCAGATTTACCTTATTCCATAGAGATCAACAGGACCTCGAGAGAATTTCTGCAATTTAACAATGAAGTAAGTAAGGTATGGCAGAAGTTTGCACAAGTGTGCTTAATAAACGAAAAGAGAGCAGGTGCATTGATCTACAAAACTTAAGACAGGGCCAGCCTACTTTCTGATACAGAATGCAATGATGTGTACTGAACCAATCGCCCGTAATAAAGTGTAGTGTGCTATGATAAACGGTGTCCGATGTCTTCAGTGGCAGCTGCATCCATATAGACGATATTGCCACAGCCTAAAGCCGGGAATGAATGTCGACTGAATGATTTGTTTTCTGCTATTTAACGAAAGGCATGCTCTATTTCTGTAAAAAGAGCCCATTTTAATTATTGTATGTATAGTGTCAGAAAGTGTGACCGGTCCACCCTATTTAGTGAGGTGAGTCATGTTAACAACATGTTTACGTATTCTTGTGTTGAGCTGTGGAAAGCTAATCAAAACCAGATATATTAAAGATCATATCTGTGTGTTGTTAACATTTGCCAGCTGGTCATCAACAGCTCAAGGCTACATCAAAAATCGGACTACTAATACACTGAGCACTCTGATTAGATTATCTCTCCAAGGGAACTTCCCACTTACAGTAGCTCCGCATAACAATAAAGGGGGATTAAAAGTGGACAGGAAACTGTAAAGCTCTCTGTTGCAAGGCATATGTATAGAGCCAAGACAAACCCACCCACCTCCTGCTCCTCCTCCTCAGCTGGCCTCAGCAAGGTCTCTCTCCTCCTAATGCTACTCCTCTTTATGTTCCTCTGCCAGCTGGCCTGAGAGAGACCTGGTGAAGGAGGGTAAAGAATCAAAGAGAAAGGGATAGAGACAGACAGAGGTGGACAGAGTGAGATGGCGAAAACTCTACAAGTTTGCATTCCCTGCGGCGCAGGACAATTCTCTGTGAAAACAGAGTGATATAATTAAGAGGGCACAACTGTAGAAGTGTGAGAGTTAGACGAGGAGAATGCCCAGGTCCTGTTGATGACTCATCTCATAGACACCGGCAATATAGTGCTGTTATCACAAGCCCACTAGGGACCAGACCTATCCACCAAAACAAATAAAAACTCATTAGATCAAATCAAATCAAATGTATTTATATAGCCCTTCGTACATCAGCTGATATCTCAAAGTGCTGTACAAAAACCCAGCCTAAAACCCCAAACAGCAAGCAATGCAGGTGTAGAAGCACGGTGGCTAGGAAAAACTCCCTAGAAAGGCCAAAACCTAGGAAGAAACCTAGAGAGGAACCAGGCTATGTGGGGTGGCCAGTCCTCTTCTGGCTGTGCCGGGTGGAGATTATAACAGAACATGGCCAAGATGTTCAAATGTTCATAAATGACCAGCATGGTTCAATAATAATAAGGCAGAACAGTTGAAACTGGAGCAGCAGCACGGCCAGGTGGACTGGGGACAGCAAGGAGTCATCATGTCAGGTAGTCCTGAGGCATGGTCCAAGGGCTCAGGTCCTCCGAGAGAGAGAAAGAAAGAGAGAATTAGAGAGAGCACACTTAAATTCACACAGGACACTGAATAGGACAGGAGAAGTACTCCAGATATAACAAACTGACCCTAGCCCCTCGACACATAAACTACTGCAGCATAAATACTGGAGGCTGAGACAGGAGGGGTCAGGAGACACTGTGGCCCCATCCGAGGACACCCCCGGACAGGGCCAAACCGGAAGGATAGAAACAGGAAGGATTAGATCACATTATAAGCCTGGATCCCTCCACACACCCTGTTCAACTCAAATAACCACACCATACAAGGGTCTAAAATCATACAAACCGTCTTGATGAGTTCAAGACAAATGTTCTACATTTCCACGGTGGCGTAACTGGTGATTCTGAGCCTGAACCTGGTAAGAAGAAGAAGACGGCCACTGTACTTACCCTTGTTTAGGGGGGAACATACAGTATGTGTTCATTCGTAAACCCTTGCTACTTGAATGGCTGAACCCACCTACCTGCATGTTCATTATTGCTTTGTCATGTTTAAAACCACAGTAGTACATTCTCATCACTGTGTGTGCATAATAAACTGACCCTTACCATCATCATAACCATAATTATGATGGCTAAAACCATGATTGCGTCATCATGCATGTCAATAAACACTGCCTCTCTGGACATGCAGTCAAAACGCGTTATGCTGCACTAGTATTAGAAAATAAAACTATATGGTGATGGCATTTTATCTGTGATAAATATAAAATACATTATAGGCTTCAACACAACAATACATTCCCATAACAAATAAATGGTTCTTCGAATACTGGGTACCTTGCCAATGTTGGTTCTGTGTTAAATGTCTTTGACACAGCTGGGTTAGTGTGTATTGTTACAGTATATGATGAGAAAGGAAAATAAACTGTGAGTGATTTGTAAATTGTTGAGCGGATCCATTTGAGTGATTAAAACTGTGTGGTTGCTAGAATAAAGATGTGCTTATTGATGGTATCTAAGATCCTAGTGCTGTTTACTGTCCAGAGAAAACATAACCCACTCCAAACTCAACTTGATTTATTTGCAAGAAGAGAAGGGAGAGAATATTTGTTCACAGGCTTACATTTACTCACTCACAAAAACATGTTTACAGTCTGTACAGTATGTACAGTACAGTCTATGTAAGCAGAAATGCTCACACACACACACACACACACACACACAAAAAGTGTAGAGCTGGGAATTGCCAGGGACCTAACAATATGATATTATATCAACACTTTGGTGCCAATATGATATGTATTACGATTCTCACGGTTCTATATGTTTTGTGATTCTCACGGTTCTATATGTTTTGTGATTCTCACGGTTCTATATGTATTACGATTCTCACGGTTCTATATGTTTTGTGATTCTCACGGTTCTAATGTATTACGATTCTCACGGTTCTATATGTTTTGTGATTCTCACGGTTCTATATGTTTTGTGATTCTCACGGTTCTATATGTTTTGTGATTCTCACGGTTCTATATGTTTTGTGATTCTCACGGTTCTATATGTATTACGATTCTCACGGTTCTATATGTATTACGATTCTCACGGTTCTAAATGTATTACGATTCTCACGGTTCTAATGTATTACGATTCTCACGGTTCTAAATGTATTACGATTCTCACGGTTCTAAATGTATTACGATTCTCACGGTTCTAAATGTATTACGATTCTCACGGTTCTAAATGTGTTACGATTCTCACGGTTCTATATGTATTACGATTCTCACGGTTCTATATGTTTTGTGATTCTCACGGTTCTAAATGTATTACGATTCTCACGGTTCTAAATGTATTACGATTCTCACGGTTCTAAATGTATTACGATTCTCACGGTTCTAAATGTATTACGATTCTCACGGTTCTAAATGTATTACGATTCTCACGGTTCTATATGTATTACGATTCTCACGGTTCTATATGTTTTGTGATTCTCACGGTTCTATATGTATTACGATTCTCACGGTTCTAAATGTATTACGATTCTCACGGTTCTATATGTTTTGTGATTCTCACGGTTCTAAATGTATTACGATTCTCACGGTTCTATATGTATTACGATTCTCACGGTTCTAAATGTTTTGTGATTCTCACGGTTCTAAATGTATTACGATTCTCACGGTTCTATATGTTTTGTGATTCTCACGGTTCTAAATGTATTACGATTCTCACGGTTCTATATGTTTTGTGATTCTCACGGTTCTAAATGTATTACGATTCTCACGGTTCTATATGTTTTGTGATTCTCACGGTTCTAAATGTATTACGATTCTCACGGTTCTATATGTTTTGTGATTCTCACGGTTCTAAATGTATTACGATTCTCACGGTTCTATATGTTTTGTGATTCTCACGGTTCTATATGTATTACGATTCTCACGGTTCTATATGTTTTGTGATTCTCACGGTTCTAAATGTATTACGATTCTCACGGTTCTATATGTTTTGTGATTCTCACGGTTCTATATGTATTACGATTCTCACGGTTCTATATGTATTACGATTCTCACGGTTCTATATGTTTTGTGATTCTCACGGTTCTAATGTATTACGATTCTCACGGTTCTAAATGTATTACGATTCTCACCGTTCTATATGTTTTGTGATTCTCACGGTTCTATATGTTTTGTGATTCTCACGGTTCTATATGTTTTGTGATTCTCACGGTTCTAAATGTATTACGATTCTCACGGTTCTATATGTATTACGATTCTCACGGTTCTATATGTTTTGTGATTCTCACGGTTCTAATGTATTACGATTCTCACGGTTCTAAATGTATTACGATTCTCACCGTTCTATATGTTTTGTGATTCTCACGGTTCTATATGTTTTGTGATTCTCACGGTTCTATATGTTTTGTGATTCTCACGGTTCTAAATGTATTACGATTCTCACGGTTCTAAATGTATTACGATTCTCACGGTTCTAAATGTATTACGATTCTCACGGTTCTAAATGTATTACGATTCTCACTGTGTGGTTGCTAGAATAAAGATGTGCTTATTGATGGTATCTAAGATCCTAGTGCTGTTTACTGTCCAGAGAAAACATAACCCACTCCAAACTCAACTTGATTTATTTGCAAGAAGAGAAGGGAGAGAATATTTGTTCACAGGCTTACATTTACTCACTCACAAAAACATGTTTACAGTCTGTACAGTATGTACAGTACAGTCTATGTAAGCAGAAATGCTCACACACACACACACACACACACACACAAAAAGTGTAGAGCTGGGAATTGCCAGGGACCTAACAATATGATATTATATCAACACTTTGGTGCCAATATGATATGTATTACGATTCTCACGGTTCTATATGTTTTGTGATTCTCACGGTTCTATATGTTTTGTGATTCTCACGGTTCTATATGTATTACGATTCTCACGGTTCTATATGTATTACGATTCTCACGGTTCTAAATGTATTACGATTCTCACGGTTCTAAATGTATTACGATTCTCACGGTTCTAAATGTATTACGATTCTCACGGTTCTAAATGTGTTACGATTCTCACGGTTCTATATGTATTACGATTCTCACGGTTCTATATGTTTTGTGATTCTCACGGTTCTAATGTATTACGATTCTCACGGTTCTATATGTTTTGTGATTCTCACGGTTCTATATGTTTTGTGATTCTCACGGTTCTATATGTTTTGTGATTCTCACGGTTCTATATGTTTTGTGATTCTCACGGTTCTATATGTATTACGATTCTCACGGTTCTATATGTATTACGATTCTCACGGTTCTAAATGTATTACGATTCTCACGGTTCTAATGTATTACGATTCTCACGGTTCTAAATGTATTACGATTCTCACGGTTCTAAATGTATTACGATTCTCACGGTTCTAAATGTATTACGATTCTCACGGTTCTAAATGTGTTACGATTCTCACGGTTCTATATGTATTACGATTCTCACGGTTCTATATGTTTTGTGATTCTCATGGTTCTAAATGTATTACGATTCTCACGGTTCTAAATGTATTACGATTCTCACGGTTCTAAATGTATTACGATTCTCACGGTTCTAAATGTATTACGATTCTCACGGTTCTATATGTTTTGTGATTCTCACGGTTCTATATGTTTTGTGATTCTCACGGTTCTAATGTATTACGATTCTCACGGTTCTATATGTTTTGTGATTCTCACGGTTCTATATGTTTTGTGATTCTCACGGTTCTATATGTTTTGTGATTCTCACGGTTCTATATGTTTTGTGATTCTCACGGTTCTATATGTTTTGTGATTCTCACGGTTCTATATGTTTTGTGATTCTCACGGTTCTATATGTTTTGTGATTCTCACGGTTCTATATGTTTTGTGATTCTCACGGTTCTAAATGTATTACGATTCTCACGGTTCTATATGTTTTGTGATTCTCACGGTTCTAATGTATTACGATTCTCACGGTTCTATATGTTTTGTGATTCTCACGGTTCTAATGTATTACGATTCTCACGGTTCTATATGTTTTGTGATCTTTTTATATATGGAGAACATGCTGTGCAGGCACAGCCAACTAGCGCAAAAATAATATTGAATTATTGTCAAAGCGATACAAAATATCGTAAAAAGTTATATCCCAATATCTAACTGTATCGATCCCTTCAGTCTGTATTGGGTCAAAATAACCCTTGCTGAAGGACAAAAGACAAAAATATAAATACAGAGAAGTGTATCCAAGCCTATTGGCTGGAGTACAGACTGAGAATAGAGGGGAAGTCATCCTTGTATGAGAACTGGCTGCTTTCATTGACTGAAATTGAGCCAGAGAAAACCCAGGCATAGCCTAAAGGGCCAGCTGGGGGAAACACTGACTCATGTCAGCCCCCCCCCCCCCCCCCCCCCCCCCCCATAACCCAGGGTTATGAGCTGACTCTCTCTCTCACCCAGTTTGCTGTCCAGAGGAGGGGAGAAGGTGAAGGATGGTGAGAAATGGGAGACAGAGAGAGAGACAGCAAAAGACAAAGAGAGGGAGAGACAGAGGAGAACATAGTCAGAGACATAACTTTGTGCCAATATCAGTAGTGCGGTAATCATTTGAGGAGAAATAGAGACAGAAAAACACAGACACAAAGCCCTGCGCTTCTGACACTCGTTTTCTTTGGAGCGATGTGCAGAAGCCACAGTGATCCTCTGAGCTGTGAGGAGTGATACACTCTGCGTGACGACTGAGGAGTGCTAATGACCAACATATGAGAGGAGAGGGGTACTTTACTCTGAACATCTAGAACAACTAGAATTCCTTAGTGGAGATATGCTGGAATACCCCAGAGTACTAAAACAAATATATCCTCCACACAGAATAATAATTTTAAGCAGAACATATTTTATGACGGTTTAATACACAGTTCATCACCTACTATCGCATAGCTAAACAGATGAATGGCTTTTAGGTGGTGTTGAAGAGAGTTCAAAAGAAGGCTTCCAAAGACCATGGTGGATTCATGAGACAATGAATTAGTGGAACAATAATAATGTCCACTGGTTTTACAGTAGATATTAACAGGAGTTGAAAGGTCTGTGTGAAGTCCCAATCCATCAGGGGTGCACTCAGAATGCATAATGCTCAAACTAACAGGCACACATTCTAATCTAATAAATAGGGCCATTCCTCCAACTGGAAAGACTCCAAATCAAACACATCTCTAACAAATTTGAATCAGCTGTGCAGTGTTAAGGCAAAAACCAAAACGTGCAACCCTTGGGATCCCGAGGACCGATTTCGGGAAAAGCTAGTCTAGCTCTCTCTCATTGGCACTTTGAACATGTAAACTGCTCTCCCTTCTGGACATATGTATACAACTAATTCAGAAAACTTAATTATGTAGTCAGAGAATGCTTTCTTACATTTATCATAGGACTCTAATATCAAAAACACTGTAAATGATGAAAGTGGAATCGTGTGAGTTTTGCATTTACTACATTTTCCCTGTTTTGCTTGAGAGGCAGAAAGCCAATCGCAATCAGCAAGGGTGATTCCAAATTCCTAAACCTCCTACATGAAGAATATTACACCACAAATCAAACAAACCCAACTCAGAACATTCCCTCTCTCAATGTGTTAGATAACAAGATAACAAGATAACAAGATGGCGCCGACAGACACGGTCACCCTGTTTCTAGCTCCAAGCCAACTTGGCAATATTTAGCTTTTTGTTGTTGTTATTTCTTACATTATTTGTTTCTAGTATTATTTCCTACAACCAAAAATAACTTTTGGACTCCTTTATTTAGACGTCCCGAGGCAGCCCCATTCACCAAAACGTTGATGCAGGAGGAGAGGTGGGGTTCTAGCCATGCTTAGGCGGCAAGCAAACCATTCACCACTTCAGAGTATAGTACCCGCTAACGTATAGTCCCTGGACAACAGCCCCTGGACAAGTAGACGAGCTCAGGGCGAGGATCTCCTTTCAGAGAGACATAAGTGACTGTAAAATACTATTTTTTACGCAATCATGACTCTCCCTGGGTATACAGCCAGCAGGGTTATCCATATTTTGCATGGACAAGAAGAAAGAACTCTCCGGGAAAAACAAAGGTGGAGTGGAATGTCTCATGGTTAGCAACTTATGGTGTGATTGTGGTAATGTGCAGGTACTCAAGTTCTTTTGTTCTCCCGATTTGGAATAGCTCACCATCAAATGCCGACCGCATCACCTGCGGTTATTGTCACCGCCGTGTATATTCCCACCCAAGCCGACATTGCAAAGGCTGTCAAGGAACTACACTGGACTGTGCAAACTGGAAAGTGCATATCCTGAGGCTGCATTTATTGTAGCTGTAGACTTTAATAAAGGCAATCTGAGGAATACGCTCCCAAAATTCTACCAACACATCTCCTGAGCTACACACAGAGAGAACACGCTTGACCATTATTACTCTCCCTTCCGGGATGGGTAAATCAGATCACGCCTCCATCCTGCCCCTCCCCGCCTATATGCAGAAAATTAAACTATAGGTACCCATGGATTTTTTTTATTTAACCTTTAAAATAGGCAAGTCAGTTAAGAACAAATTCTCCTTTACAATGATGGCCTACCCTGTCCAAACCCAGACAACACAGGGCCAATTGTGAAACGCCCTATGGGACTCCCAATCACAGCCGGATGTGATGAAGCCTGGATTTGAACCAGGTACTGTAGTGATGCCTCCTGCACTGAGATGCAGTGCCTTAGACTACTGTGCCACTCGGGAGCCCGAAAAGGGACTCTCAATGTTCGTCTGACCAATTGGAGTCTATGCTTCAGGATTGTTTTGATTACGCAGCTGTGAAATGTTCCAGGTCACCTCCGGGGATAGTCACGACGTACAGTGCATACGGAAAGTATTCAGACTCCTTGACTTTTTCCACATTTTGTTACGTTACGGTCTTATTCTAAAATGGATTAAATAGATTTTGCCCCTCATCAATCTACACACAATAGCCCATAATGATTAAGCAAAAACAGTTTTAGAAATTTTAGCTAATTTATTCCAAATAAAAAACTGAAATATCACATTTACATAAGTATTGTCACGTTCTGACCTCTATTTCCTTTGTTTTTTGTATTTATTTAGTATGGTCAGGGCGTGAGTTGGGTGGGCAGTCTATGTTCGTTTTTCTATGTTTTGGGTCAGTTCTATGTTTTCGGCCTAGTATGGTTCTCAATCAGAGGCAGGTGTCATTAGTTGTCTCTGATTGAGAATCATACTTAGGTAGCCTGGGTTTCACTGTTTGTTTGTGGGTGATTGTTCCTGTCACTGTGTTTGTTTTCACAGGATAGGCTGTATAGGTTTTCACGTTCCGTTTGTTGTTTTTGTAGAGTTAAGTTATTTCATGTATCGTTCAGTTTCCATTAATTAAAGAACATGAGTAACCACCACGCTGCGCTTTGGTCCGCTTCTTCTCCTCCTATAGACGAACACCGTTACAGAATCACCCACCACAACAGGACCAAGCGGTGTGGTAATGGGCAAAGGAGAAAGCAGCAGCAGGAGCAGCGCGAGGAGGATTGGACATGGGAGGACGAACTAGACGGTAAAGGACCTTGGGCTCAGCCAGGAGAGTATCGCCGCCCCAAGGAAGAACGGGAGGCGGCGAAAGCGGAGAGGCGCTGGTATGAGGAGGCAGCGCGGCGTCGTGGATGGAAGCCCGGGAGTCAGCCCCAAAAATTTCTTGGGGGGGGGCTAACAGGGAGTATGGCTACGCCAGGTAGGAGACCTGAGCCAACTTCCTGTGGTTACCGGGGGGCTAGAGAGACCGGGCAGGCACCGTGTTATGCTGTGGAGCGCACGGTGTCCCCAGTGCGGGTGCACAGCCCGGTGCGGTACATTCCAGCTCCGCGTATCGGCCGGGCTAGAGTGGGCATCGAGCCAAGTGCCATGAAGCCGGCTCTACGCATCTGGTCTCCAGTGCGTCTCCTTGGGCCGGCTTACATGGCACCAGCCTTGCGCACGGTGTCCCCGGTTCGCCTGCATAGCCCAGTGCGGGCTATTCCACCTCGCCGCACTGGCAGGGCGACCGGGACCATTCAACCGGGTAAGGTTGGGCAGGCTCGGTGCTCAAGAGCTCCAGTGCGCCTGCACGGCCCGGTCTATCCGTCACCACCTCCACACCCCAGCCCTCCGGTGGCAGCTCCCCGTACCAGGCTGTCTCTCCGGCCCATCCGTCCAGAGCCTTCCTCCTCTCCAGCGCTGCCGGAGCCTCCCGCCTGTCCGGCGCCTCTGCCGGAGCCTCCCGCCTGTCCGGCGCATCTGCCGGAGCCTCCCGCCTGTCCGGCGCCTCTGCCGGAGTCTCCCGCCTCTCCGGCGCTACCAGAGCCTTCCTCCTCTCCAGCGCTGCCGGAGTCTCCCGTCTGTCCGGCGCCTCTGCCGGAGCCTCCCGCCTGTCCGGCGCCTCTGCCGGAGCCTCCCGCCTGTCCGGCGCCTCTGCCGGAGCCTCCCGCCTGTCCGGCGCCTCTGCCGGAGCCTCCCGCCTGTCCGGCGCCTCGGCCGGAGCCTCCCGCCTGTCCGGCGCCTCTGCCGGAGCCTCCCGCCTGTCCGGCGCCTCTGCCGGAGCCTCCCGCCTGTCCGGCGCCTCTGCCGGAGCCTCCCGCCTGTCCGGCGCCTCTGCCGGAGCCTCCCGCCTGTCCGGCGCCTCTGCCGGAGCCTCCCGCCTGTCCGGCGCCTCTGCCGGAGCCTCCCGTCTGCCCAGCGCCGCCCGTCTGCCCAGCGCCGCCCGTCTGCCCAGCGCCGCCAGCGCCGCCCGTCTGCCCAACGCCGCCAGCGCCGCCCGTCTGCCCAGCGCCGCCAGCGCCGCCCGTCTGCCCAGCGCCGCCAGTGCCGCCCGTCTGCCCAGCGCCGCCAGTGCCGCCCGTCTGCCCAGCGCCGCCAGTGCCGCCCGTCTGCCAGGAGCCGCCAATGCCGCCCGTCAGCCAGGGGCCGCCAGTGCCGCCCGTCAGCCAGGGGCCGCCAGTGCCGCCCGTCAGCCAGGGGCCGCCAGTGCCGCCAGTCAACCAGGGGCCGCCAGTGCCGCCCGTCAGCCAGGGGCCGCCAGTGCCGCCAGTCAACCAGGGGCCGCCAGTGCCGCCAGTCAGCCAGGTGCCGCCAGTCAGCCAGGGGCCGCTAGAGCCCCTCCGCCCGGAGCAGCTGCCCCTCTGTCCCGAGCAGCTGTCCCTCTGTCCCGAGCAGCTGTCCCTCTGTCCCGAGCAGCTGTCCCTCTGTCCCGAGCAGCTGCCCCTCTGTCCCGAGCAGCTGCCCCTCTGTCCCGAGCAGCTGCCCCTCTGTCCCGAGCAGCTGCCCCTCTGTCCCGAGCAGCTGCCCCTCTGTCCCGAGCTGCTGCTTCACCTCTGTCCCGAGCTGCCCCTCTGTCCCAAGCAGCCCCTCTGTCCAGTGGGGTCATTGAGAGGGGTGGGCATGGGGAGTAAGCCACGGAGGCGGACAATACGGCGGACTAAGACAATGGCGAAGTGGGGTCCGCGTCCCGCGCCAGAGCCGCCACCGCGGACAGACGCCCACCCAGACCCTCCCCTATAGGTCAAGGTTTTGCGGCCGGAGTCCGCACCTTTGGGGGGGGGTACTGTCACGTTCTGACCTCTATTTCCTTTGTTTTTTGTATTTATTTAGTATGGTCAGGGCGTGAGTTGGGTGGGCAGTCTATGTTCGTTTTTCTATGTTTTGGGTCAGTTCTATGTTTTCGGCCTAGTATGGTTCTCAATCAGAGGCAGGTGTCATTAGTTGTCTCTGATTGAGAATCATACTTAGGTAGCCTGGGTTTCACTGTTTGTTTGTGGGTGATTGTTCCTGTCACTGTGTTTGTTTTCACAGGATAGGCTGTATAGGTTTTCACGTTCCGTTTGTTGTTTTTGTAGAGTTAAGTTATTTCATGTATCGTTCAGTTTCCATTAATTAAAGAACATGAGTAACCACCACGCTGCGCTTTGGTCCGCTTCTTCTCCTCCTATAGACGAACACCGTTACAAGTATTCAGACCCCATACTCAGAACTTTATTGAAGCACCTTTGGCAGCGATTACAGCCTCGAGTCTTCTTGGGTATGACGTTACAAGCTTTGCACACCTGTACTTGGAGAGTTTCTCTCATTCTTCTCTGCAGATCTTCTCAAGCTCTGCTAGGTTGGAGGGGGAGCGTCGCTGCACATCAGGTTCAAGTCCGGGCTCTGGCTGGGCCACTCAAGGACATTCAGAGACTTGTCCCGAAGCCACTTCTGAGTTGTCTTGGCTGTGTGCTTAGGGTCATTGTCCTGTTGGAATGTGAACCTTCAGCCCCAGTCTGAGGTCCGGAGCACTCTGGAGCAGGTTTTCATCAAGGATCTCTCTGTACTTTGCTCCATTCATCTTTCCCTCGATCCTGACTAGTCTCCCAGTCCCTGCTGTTGAAAAACATCCCAACAGTATGACGCTGCCACCACCATGCTTCACCGTAGGGATGGTGCCAGGTTTCTTACAGATGTGACGCTTGGCATTCAGGCCAAAGAGTTCAATCTGTTTCTCATGGTCTGAGAGTCCTTTAGGTGCATTTTGTAACGAACTCCAAGCGGGCTGTCATGTGCCTTTTACTGAGGAGTGGCTTCCGTCTGGCCACTCAACCATAAAGGCCTGATTGGTGGAGTGCTGCAGAGATGGTTGTCCTTCTGGAAGGTTCTCCCATCTCCACAGAGCAACTCTGGAGCTCTGTCAGAGTGATCATCGGGTTCTTGGTCACCTCCAAGACCAAGGTCCTTCTCTCCTGATTGTTCAGTTTGGCTGGGCGGCCAGCTCCAGGAAGAGTCTTAGTGGTTCCCAACTTATTCCATTTAAGAATGATGAAGGCCACTGTGTTCTTGGGGACCTTCAATGCTGCAGACATTTTTTGGTACCCTTCCCTAGATTTGTGCCTCAACACAATCTTGTCTCGGAGCGCAACAGAAAATTTCTTCAACCTTATGGCTTGGTTTTTGCTCTGACATGCACTATCAACCATGGGACCTTATATAGACAGGTGTGTGCCTTTGTAAATCATGTCCAATCAATTTCATTTACCACAGGTGGACTACAATCAAGTTGTAGAAACATCTCAAGGATGATCAATGGAAACAGGAAGCACCTGAGCTCAATTTACTTATGTAAATAAGGTATTTCAGTTTTTTATGGGATATTGTGTGTAGATTGATGAGAAATATATAATGAATCAATTTTAGAATAAGGCTGTAAAATGTGGAAAAAGTCAAGGGGTCTGAATACTTACCGAATGCACTGTATACACGGACTCTGTGACTCGGTTCATCAAGAAGGGCATAGAGGATGTTGTTCCAACTGTGATGACTGTGACGATTAGAACTCATCTAAACCAAAAACTGTGGATAGACGGCAGTATTCGCGTGAAACTAAAAGCGCAAACTACTACATTTAACCACAGCAAGGTGACTGGGAACATGGACGTGTACAAACAAACCAGCTATGACCTCCGTGAGGTAAAGTGGAGTAACAATTCAACAGCTCAGACTCAAGACGCATGTGGCAGGGGCTCCAGACAATCATGGTTTATGAAGGGAAAGCCAGCCACATCGTGGACACCGACGCCTCACTCCCGGACAAGCTAAACACGTTCTTCGGCCACTTCGAGGAAAACAACACTGATGTGGGCCCCCAAATCAAATCAAAGTTTATTTGTAACGTGCGCCGAATACAACAGGTGTGGATCTTACAGTGAAATGCTTACTTACAGGCCCTAACCAACAGTGCCATTTTTAAGTAAAAAATAGGTATTAGGTTAACAACAGATAAGTAAAGCAATAAAAAAACAACAGTAAAAAGACAGTGAAAAATAACAGGAGCGAGGCTATAACAGTAGCGAGGCTATATACAGGCACCGGTTAGTCGGGCTAATTGAGGTCCTGATCTCCGTGGCCGACGTGAGTAAGACATTCAATCATGTTAACCCTCGAGAAGGTGCCAGCCCAGACGGGATCCCAAACAGCGTCCTTAGAGCATGTGCAGGCCAGCTGGCTGGAGTGTTTACGGACATATTCAATCTCTCCCTATCACAGTCTGTTCCTCTCCCAAGAAAGTGAAGGTAACTGAACTAAATGACTATCGCCCCGTAGCACTCACTTGTCATCATGAAGTGCTTTGAGAGGCTAGTTAAGGACCATATCACCTCCACCTTACCTGACACCCTAAAACCACAACAATTTGCATACCGCCCAATTGCTATTGAACTGCACCCTGCCCTGTCACACCTGGGCAAGAGGAATACCTATGTGAGAATCCTGTTACTCAACTACAGCTCAGCCTTCAACACCAAAGTGCCCTCTAAGCTTGTCACTAAGCTCAGGGCCCTGGGTCTGAACCCCTCCCTATGCTACTGGGTCCTGGACTTCCTGACGGGCCGACCCCAGATGGTGAAGGTAGGCAACAACACCACCACCACGCTGATCCTTAACACGGACGCCCTGCGTGCTCAGCCCCCTCCTGTACTCCCTGTTCACCCATGACTGCGGGCTATGCATGTCTCGAACTCAATCGTTTGCTGATGACACAACAGTGGTAGGCCTGATTACCAACAGCAACGAGACAGCCTACAGGGAAGAGGTGAGAGCCCTGGTGGAGTGGTGACAGGAATATAGCCTCAACATCAACTAAACAAAGGAGCTGATCATTGACTACAGAAGACAGCAGGGAGAGCACACTCCCATCCACATTGATGGGCCACAGTTGAGAGGCTCAAAAATTCAAGTTCCTCAGTATACACATCACTGATCTATCTAATCAAATCAAGTCAAATCAAATTTTATTTGTCACATACACATGGTTAGCAGATGTTAATGCGAGTGTAGCGAAATGCTTGTGCTTCAAGTTCCGACAATGCAGTAATAACCAACAAGTAATCTAACTAACAATTCCAAAACTACTGTCTTGTACACAGTGTAAGGGGATAAAGAATATGTACATAAGGATATATGAATGAGTGATGGTACAGAGCAGCATAGGCAAGATACAGTAGATGGTATCGAGTACAGTATATACATATGAGATGAGTATGTAAACAAAGTGGCATAGTTAAAGTGGCTAGTGATACATGTGTTACATAAGGATACAGTCGTTGATATATGATATGATATCTAGCACCGGGGGGGGGGGGGGGGGGGGGGGGGGGGGGGATCTGTGCATATTCGTAAACAACAGCTGGTGCACGAAATCTAAGGAAGTCTCTAGATTTTGCTTGCCTGAAGCAGAGTATATTGTGATAAATTGCAGGCCACATTACTTGCCTAGAGAGTTTTCAGCTATACTTTTCGTGGCTGTTTATTTACCACCCCAGATAGATGCTGGCACTAAGACCGTACTCAGTCAGCTGTATAAGGAAATAAACAAACAGGAAACCACTCACCCAGAGGCAGCGCTCCTAGTGGCCAGAGACTTTAATGCAGGGAAACTTAAATCAGTTCTACCTCATTTCTATCAACATGTTAAATGTGCAACCAGAGGGAAAACAAATTCTAGTTCACCTGTACTCCACACACAGAGACATGTACAAAGCTCTCCCTCGCCCTCCATTTGGTAAATCCGACCACAACTCTATCCTCCTGATTCCTGCATACAAGCAAAAATTAAATCAGGAAGCACCAGTGACTCGGTCTATAAAAAAGTGGTCAGATGAAGCAAACTACAAAGGGAAGCACAGCCTCGAGCTGCCCAACGACACAAGCCTACCAGACGAGCTAAATCAGTTCTATGCTCGCTTCGAAGCAAGCAACACTGAGGCATGCATGAGAGCATCAGCTGTTCTGGACAACTGTGTGATCACGCTCTCTGTAGCCGACGTGAGTAAGACCTTTAAACAGGTCAAAGTTCACAAGGCTGCGGGGCCAGACGGATTACCAGGACATGTGCTCCGGGCATGTGCTGACCAACTGGCAGGTGTCTTCACTGACATTTTCAACATGTCCCTGATTGAGTCTGTAATACCAACATGTTTCAATCAGACCACCATAGTCCCTGTGCCCAAGAACATGAAGGCAACCTGCCTAAATGACTACAGACCAGCAGCACTCACGTTGGTAGACAATAAGTGCTTTGAAAGGCTGGTCATGGCTCACATCAACGCCGTTATCCCAGAAACCCTAGACCCACTCCAATTTGCATACCACCCAAACAGATCCACAGATGATGCAATCTCTATTGCACTCCACACTGTCCTTTCCCACCTGGACAAAAGGAACACCTATGTGAGAATGATATTCATTGACTACAGTCCAGCGTTCAACACCATAGTACCCTCAAAGCTCATCACTAAGCTAAGGATCCTGGGACTAAACACCTCCCTCTGCAACTGGATCCTGGACTTCCTGTCGGGCCGCCCCCAGGTGGTGAGGGTAGGCAGCAACACACCTGCCAACCTTTCTGCATTGTGTCCTGTCACCCACCACCCGCCAACACCTCTTTTATGCTACTGCTACTCTCTGTTCATCATATATGCTTAGTCACGTTAACCATATCTACATGTACATACCTTCTCCGCTATGCAATCTGGTTTCAGAGCTGGGCATGGGTGCACCTCAGCCACGCACAAGGTCCTAAACGATATCATAACCGGCATCGATAAGAGACATTACTGTGCAGCCATATTCAGCGACCTGGCCAAGGCTTTCAACTCTGTCAATCACCACATTCTTATCGGCAGACTCAACAGCCTTGGTTTCTCAAATGATTCCCTTGCCAGGTTCACCAACTACTTCTCTGATCGAGTTCAGTGTGTCAAATCGGAGGGCCTGTTGTCCGGACCTCTGGCAGTCGCTATGGAGGTGCCACAGGGTTCAATTCTCGGGCTGACTCTCTTCTCTGTATGCATCAATGATGTCACTCTTGGTGCTGGTGGTTCTCTGATCCACCTCTATGCAGACGACACCATTCTGTATCCCTCTGGCCCTTCTTTGGACACTGTATTAAATGCAAAAGGATCATTCTATGAAAATTGTGGATTTTTGAACATCGAACTTTTACAAATTTGTATTCTTTTGTTTATCAAAACGTATAGTCAGATAATAGTTAACCCCTTAACATTATAAATCAACATACATGACAGCTTAATATAGATTTTTATTTTTTACTACATTACATAAGTGCTGCCTTTTTGTCACCGGTGTTACTTATATTTTAGGTGACAATTCAGGCTTTCTAGAATTTAATTTTAGACTTTAATTTGCATATATAATCAATGACAGAAAAGGTTAATGATAATACTAAGAAATTGATTGGATTAGTAATAATTGACTTTAAACATGGATGTGTAAAGTTCTATTGTCTGACATTTTTTCATTTACACTATTGTTTTTTTGTTGTTGAAACATTATAAATAATTGAGGTTGAGACATCATAATTGAATGATCATATCCTTAAAATGTTTACTAATGAATGTAGCAACAGTTAGGTACTGTAGATACAAAAACCATATTCAATTAAATTGGGCAACACCAATTTTCCATACAGTAATACCATTGACGCAAATGTAACACCAGTGACACAATGTGAAACCAATGACAAACATAAGATGAATTAAACACATTTTCTAAATGTTTAATTACAAATCATTTCAGATTTCATAAGATGGGTTGATTTAATATGAACAATAAAATGAGTTAAGACCAAAAGATGAAGCATATTGACTAAAATGTTTTGCCTGCTGACATCATGTCTTAGGTAGAACTGTCGTACAGCTCTCTTGTATATTTCAGACAAGCTTGTTTGTCGAGCTCTGTTCCATGGCTTCGAGGTGTTGTATGAAAAACCAATGCTCTGCTCACATAACTTTTTGAATTTATATTTCTTTATCAGCTTTCCTGTCAGTATATTTACAAACCCCTGTTTGGCTTTGGCTGCTTTGCTCTTAGATCCCCCCAAGAGTCCATAGTGGAAGTTTAGAGTTGTTCTGATTGATGAAGAGGCCGGGCAGCCTTGTAGAGTGTTTCTCGTCTTAGTTTTTTGGATTGTCAAGGTCTTGATTTTTAGCCTGCAAACGGCGACAAAGTTTTTTGTATCTGTGGTGTAGTCTTTTGTACTTCTCCATCTTCTCTTGAAACACCTGACGTTTTCTTCTGCCTATCAGTGCTTCTCTCCTGCGCACTCTCCACCCTTGGATTCGTTGTCTGTGAAGATGTAATATATATTTGTATTTGATTTTCAGTGTAAGATGCAGGCAACATAATACAAATATGAAATGCTACTCTGTCACACCTATCCACAAAACTATGTAGTTTGTTAAAACAGTATATATCAATTATTGTGCCATGTGACAAATATTGTAAAGGCCCACTTAAAGGGATAGTTCATCTGAATTACGAAATAACATTGGTTTCCTTACCGTGTAAGCAGTCTATGGATAAGGTATGATCGCAATCAATGCTTTGGTTTTGTGCCACAAATGCAAAAATAATTAGCATTTGAAACAGTGGCCAGGTAAACAAAAGCATGGCTTGCTGTCATACCTTGTCCATAGATTGCATACATGGTAAGGAAACCAATATGTAATTTTGTAATTTGGATGAACTATCCCTTTAAGTAACTCTGTAGATACAGAGTACATATGTCTTCCTACAGACACATTGTCTTAATTCTGACCTTGCAGTACCGGGTTCACTGTCTGGAGTGGATGGGGGGGGGTCAACACTGTCGTTTCAGCTCTCAATCTCTCTGTGTTTTGTCTGTCTGAGCCGCCATTTCCAACGCCCCTGTCTTTTTTCAATTTCTGTGAGATCCTTCACTCTCTTTCTTTTTTGAATCTCTAAATCCTTTAAGTAAGTCTGGAGTTTTTGTTTAAGGTAGGCTGCTCTGTGGTGTGGGTCAGCATGCCTGCGATATCTGTAGAGTCTTTGCTTTTCAGCAGCACCTAATTTCACCATATCTATCAAAAGTAAAGCCATATTATGTGATTACAATATTGAAACAGTAATAAAATGCTAATAGTCTTTTTTTCTAAAATTGTTGATGGTTTTATGAAACATTCCGTTGAGAAAAAAGTTTGTGGTGTTATTGATTGTCACTGGCATTATCGTCATGTCACTGGTGTTACCAGCAAGAACAGTAACAACAGTGACGATAACACCAGTGACAAATCTGCAGACAAGATGGCATATCTAAATATGGCAGCCAATTAGCTCAATCCACAAATCTTACACAAGTAAATAAATCACTTAATCATGCAATTTTATCAATAATTGTAACCCAATTTCCTCTCCCCTTACTATAAGCGGTATAACACCAGTGACACAAGTCCTTGCATGAAATTACCAAGTTAATCATCAAATTGTTAACATGTGAAGAGTGAGTGCACACTCACCATGTGCTTTTCAAAATAGTTCAGTCTCCAATGAACATGTGACCCAGGAAGAACTTGGCAAGGATGTTGCATTTTTTCAAAGTGGTGGTTTTTTTATACATTTTAACACCAGTGACATGAAATTGAGGGTCACCTATTATTGTAAATTATTTTTTTAGTAGTCCACTAAATAACATACTTTCCATTGTATTATGACATTTAACGAGGGAGAAAAATATATTTAAAAAATGTTTTGCAATATAACTTTCTTACATATGTTTTATTAATAATAAAACACTTCAATTAAAACCCAAAATATATATTATCTCACACTTGTAAGTGTTTTTCTTGGTGAATAAGGCCTGGGACAGGAAAAACACCATTTTCGTAGAATGACCCAAAATACCATTTTAGGTTGAATGTGTTCAGTTGTGCAACTGACTAAGTTATCCCCAGCATATCCTTCTCTTTCAAAAATCCTGTTCTGTCTTTCTCTCTCCAGTGCTCTTTCTACATCCCAATCTATCCCATTTTTCCCACACCCTCCCCCCTGTCAAACATGCATATTACTTCCCCAACCTCTTCAACTTCATTAAGATGTCTGTTCCATTTCCCTTTAAACCTCTACACAAAACTTTCACTCAGAAATCCTCCTTTTCTCATTTCCTGAATAACTGTCCAAAACTGTTCTGTATTTTATTCTCCACACACCATTTGTTATCTTCACTGTCAAAGTGGAGGCACTTTTCTTAACTGTCCCAATTAGAATGCTTTATTTCCCTCAAGCAAACTAACCAATAACATTTACTCACATCCATGGGCCAGGATGGAATCAACATCAACATCTTCACAACAGAAATGACTGAGTTTAGATTGCACGAGGAAAACGGTAGACGGCAAATTGGATGTCATTGTTTTCAATGAGAGAATGACTGTAAATGCTGTTAAGGTTGGCTGTGAATGCCATCAGCAGCCACAGTAGACGGGACTTGCAGCCAGGGCTCAAATATTTACCTTTCTTCTGTCTGCCACAGCGTGGTTTTCTACCGGATGTTGATTTGCACTGTTTGTTTACTGAAATCACCATAGCAACACATACCGTCGTGCTGGCTAACTTTTGTAGTCACTGTCTTTCTTACTTTCATGTCCCTATATGCCGATTGGTATGACCGTTTTTGCGTCACATTGACTCTTTTACCGCATCTATTGTATGTGGAGCCCACAAAGGGCTAAACCTCTAGAATGGGGTGTGAAGTTCAGTCGAGGAGACTGTTATAATAGTGTTTAACATGCATATTTGCACATTGTTGTTTGAAACCCACACTGGAGTGATTATCATCTCTCTCTAATCTCAGAGATAATCTGGCACATCTCACTAGGGAGGGAGAGAAGAAGAGAAAGACGTTCCATATTACATAAAGAGAAGAGACAGAATGAACACACACAGTGTGTTCTCTCTCTACTCCTCTGCTTTACCTCACTTTTGCACTCACCATTCAGCTGTTGGTATATCAATATGAAAAGTTGTTGTTATTATGGTTTAAACAAAGCATTTCCGTCCTGTCATGATGATGAATGACAATGACCATCTTTGGCTCTTTCATTGACCTCTGTTCCATGAGGCTGCTGAGGGGAGGACGGTTCATAATAACGACTGGAACGGAACCAATAGAACTGCATCAAACACATGGAAGCCATGTGTTTTATGTATTTGATACCAATACACTCATTCCACTCCAGCCATTACCACGAGCACATCCTCCCCTATTAATGTGTCAGCAACCTCCTGTTCTCATCAACCAATGGAAGAGTTCTACCAGGCTGCCCATTTACACAGAAGGGGAAAAAGCAAACAGTTCTTATATCCTTAAAAGCCTTATAATGGCATGCATTGTTGCATCTATGGGACCCATATAGAAACAAACACAGCATAGGAACAGAGAGTCACACATCCACAGGAAGTCACATGTTAAGGCAGACGTACATATGGTAACATGAACCAGCCAAAGCTCTCTGTTAAAGACTGAAATGTTTAGATCTTTGACTGTGAATACTGCTATTGCTATACTGTGTATTAAAGAGGAAAGGATAAGGAAGGGGAGTGGGGAGGAAGGAGGGAGAGGGGGAGAGAGGGAGGAAGAGAAAGAGAGAGTTCATTTGGTGAATGAGTTGAGTGCCTGTGCAGCCAGGAGGCCAACCCGTTGTCAAAATAAACCTGCTGTAGTTGAAATGCAGGTTGTTCCTTAAAGGTGCACTATGCAAAAATCGCTCTGGCATTTCCTGGTTGCTAAAATTCTAATGGTTCACCTAATTTCAGATTGTGACAAAACAAGCAAATATTGTGTAAATAATCATTGTTCCATCTAAACCGCTTTGAAATATATTTTCCACAACCAAAAATATTGTATTTTCAGCTATTTTATGCTGGTGTACAAAAACGGAAGTAAAAGACAAAAACGAAATTTAAGAATGGGATGCATAGAAATAGTGCACATAGAACAGATCTACCCGCATCTTAGACTTGATTTCAATGAGAATAACAGATAAACTCACATTTCTATGTGCATTTGGTGGGGTCGCCCAAAAACATACATATATATTGCAGCTTTAAGATCTATGAAGGTCTAGAGTTGAATCAATGTGTGCCAGCCTGCCATTCAATAAGTTATTTTGTCAGAAAACAATATAAAGCAACACCAGTAGATGTGTGAGGTGGGCAATGTAAATAAGTATATGGGGGCAAAAAAAAGGTCTAAAATACAATAACACGTTTTATATAATTTGCCTGCTTTTGGACATAAATTCCACAGTTCACATACTGAAGAACTTCATTCAATTTCAGTCAGTCCCCCTCCTTGCTTTCCGTAAAACCAGGCAGTACCTCCCCCGGTGTTGCCTTGTAACATGAACGAGCCGCACTTTGTTGTTCCCTTTTTTTTCTTCATCATGGACAAATCTCGGTGAAGATCTCGCGAACGGCGTTCCATTGCGTTCCGTTTGTTTGATGCGCTGGTGATGATGGGACGCGGTCTTTCACTCACTGAATCATACCCGACTGGATGAAATACCGATTTATATATTAAAAAGGGCATTTTGCTGACTTCTGCATTTCTTGCCAAATGCTTGCAGGTATGATTGTTTTGTTTACTCTCCATTTCAATCAGTTCACGTGTTAGGCAGGGATGTATAGACACAGGCCAGGCATTACTAATCAATGATCATCAACTTCAATTTCGATTACAGTTGCATTATTTACGTTGCATTGTGATTTGCTATGAGTGATTAGACTACTACGACCATTATAAGAAAATGTAATCGTTTTATCACCATTACGCATCACACTATAGCCAATAGGCCTATGTACAGTATTTCCATTCATTCATCATCGTTTCCATATGAATAAAATCATATTTCTGGTCAGGTTCATACCTATGTTGTTCTTTTATCAAGCTGTTTCTTTTGTAGTCTTGCTGCATTAAAATAAAGATTTCGTTTAATGTAGGCAAGTCTATGACAATATTTATAGTTGAAAAACAAATATCAAATGGCATTAGTTCCATTTTTCAATCATGGTATCATCAGGTGAAAGTAGGCTATTGTTGGAGCCCAACGTTAGTTAGGCTACTACTTGTCTTAATAAGCCAGTTCCTATGCCAGATAACTGTTTCAAACCTATAACGGACTTCACTACCAGCGGCATCTGCCGGTGAGACGCTATTGCAAAGATAAGCCTTCAAAAACACTAAAGCAGTTTGTGATGACTGTTGGGGATAGAGCACCCTCTGCTGGCCTGAGTCCTCATTTTATACACCAGTCACCTATGTCTTTATTTTAGCTCACTCTTCCCTCCTCTCTTCTTTGTTTCTTAGGCCCTGGTGGAGCAGTGTGATGGGCCCCATTCCCCTGTGTATGCTGCTCTGTGCCCTGCCCCTGTGTGTTCCTGTCTGGGGGGGCCACGGTGACGATGATGATGATAAAGAGTATGGCTGGTCCGTGCAGAGTATCCCGTTGATTCTGGACAGGCACACAGTGCATCTGCGGACTCCCAATTTTGGGGGGAAGGGTGATGGGGCATGTGGGGATGCTCCCATATTTGGGGGGAAGGATGAGGGGAAAGATGGGGAAGGGGTGTGTGGGATAGAGTGTCAGAGCGCTCTCCCACCTCCCGACCAGGCCACGGTGGAGAGCATGCTGGGATACGAGACGGTGTACGAAAACGGCACGCGCACATACACCGATGTCACACTGCAGGGCCTGAATGAGACGACTTCACGCACACCCTCACACACTCGCAGGAAACGTCAGGTGTACGGCTTAGACGGGCGCTTTGTCATCTCAGACAGCCACTTTACCACCAACTACCCGTTCTCCACGGCGGTCCGCCTGTCCACGGGCTGCTCCGGGGTCCTGGTGTCTGACAAACACATCTTGACGGCAGCCCACTGTGTCCACGACGGGAAGGACTACCTGCAGAGGGTCCGCAGGCTGAAAGTCGGGGTCCTACAGGTCAAATCTAAACGAGGTAGGGGGGGGAGGAGGAGGGGGGGAAGGAGGAGAGGTGGGAGGAGAGGAGGAGATGTGGAAAGGGTGGGAAAGGTGGAAGGAGAGGAAGAGGTTGGAGAAGAGGAGGAGGATGGGAATGGGATAGATGAAGAAGGACCGAGACAGGAGCAGAGACGGAGAGGAGGGAGGCGGAGAGGAATGAAGGGAAAGGGGGAGATACAGAACGCGGTTGATGGGGAGACCGGAGCAGAGGGAGGTGAAGAAGCGAACACAGAGAAGGAGAGGAGAGAGGGAGGGGGTAGGCAGAGAAGGAGAGGTAGCAGAAGTAGCCGTGTACAACGCAGCACAGAAACTAAAAAGCAGCCCTCCTTCCGCTGGACACGCGTGAAACAAATCCACATCCCCAAGGGTTGGATACACACAGGGGACGATGACACTAACGCCGTCACCCCTGACTATGACTACGCCCTCCTAGAGTTGAAACGGCCAATCAAACAGAAGCACATGGAGCTGGGGGTGGCGCCCGCTGCAAAGCCTCTCCCCCTGGGTCGCATCCACTTCTCAGGGTTTGACAATGAGCCAGAGGGAGGACAAACGGAGGGAGAGAAAGAAAAGGTGGTCTATCGCTTCTGTTCAGTGACGGAGGAGTCAGACGACCTGTTGTATCAGCACTGTGACGCCCAGCAGGGGGCGTCAGGTGCTGGAGTATACATCCGGCTCAGACAGGAAGTGGAGGGGTCCAATAAGAGGAAGTGGCAGCGGAAGGTGATTGGAGTGTTCTCAGGGCACCGCTGGGTGGAAGGGGACCAGGGTGAAAAGAGGGATTATAATGTGGCGGTGAGGATCACTCCACTTAAATACGCTCAGATCTGCCACTGGATCCATGGGGATCCCAGCATGTGTACGAAGGCCTGAGAAGTCAGGGATCTGCTGGATCTGTCAGACTGATCAGAGGAAGAAACAAATGTTCATCTAGAACTTTTCACTGAGACCTCAAAGTGCTGAAATGGTGGTCAACAAACTACTAAATGGCCAGCACAGACAGATCAGATGGAATAGGATTTTGAAATATTGGATGATTTTCATGCTCCGGTCGGTCAATCAAACAGATTGCTATCCAGAATGCCAAAAAATGATTTTGAGGTCTCAAAATTCTATGGTGCTCTCCAAACACTAACAGGTTTTTCAGTCTTATATGCCTTGATGTGTTGCTTCCAAGAAATGCCCATTGTGCACGTAATACGGGGGCTAAGATTAATTCCATTGGTGCTCATTTTTACCATCTCTGCATGATTCATAGCTTTGCGATCTGACTTAAATGTAAACGTGTCTTTTCTTGAGTATTTCCTAAATATAAATTTAGCTTGTTAAAAATAATTTGTATTTCTTTATATTAAAGCCTACCATTGAATACCAAAAAATGTGTGATGGACTGAACATCGAGCATGAATGACAACAGTGAAGACATCAGTGTATTTGAATTTTATTGGATCTCAATGGGACTCACATGCAAGTGGGGGAGAGGAGAGGAGTGATGCCATCCAAGAACCAAACAACACTGCCTTCAACCAAATATATAGCAAACATTGTTATCCACGTTATTGTTTATGATACATGTTCTGTATCTTTTTCTTTCTCAACACATTAAGATAGTCACTTTGGAAGAGAAACGACACATGGAACATCCAGTGTATATATGAATACTTTACAGCCAATTAGTTCGCAACACCCCTGGAGTGTTGCTACAGGGGACGATACAACCGTACTGATCACTGCATCACAATGACCTTGTGGAAGTGTCCCAATAATGTTTACAAACATTTCCTTGTCTCATTCACTCCATGACCACTGATAGGTGTAAGGACTGCATTATTTCCACCAACTGCCTTTCATCTATCGATTCAATTCCGATAATTGGCCGTTAAGGAAAGGAGACAAGTATATTTTGATTTTTAAAAGTATTTGGATGATCAACTTCACTTGACATGCTTAAATGCAGTACCACTTCACACCAACAGGGAGTGCAACAGTAAACACGGGGACTGAGTTTGCATTCAATACTGCCTTCAAATACAGATAGGGAGATACTGTACAAGGGAAAGGATATTTTTTGAATCTTCTTACATTTTTTTCAATCTTACAATTCATAGACATAATTAAAATATACGATACATTTTCTCTCAAAATAAAGACTAAAGAAATATATGTATAATCTATCATTTAAAATATTCAAAAACGCATATGTCAATTTGAACACATTTTGCATGTAACACACAATAAAAAAAACGGACAAAATAAAAACAAATATGAATTGAATGGAAAATGGAAGTTGTCATATGATTCGTCATCTCGTATACCCAGATTTGTGATGATGCATATTTAAATTTTCATCAATATACACCCATAGAGCTGTATAAGAGGCTGGATGGATCAATGAATGGAGAGAAGTACAACTAAGTGTTGAATAACCTCAGCAACACAGCTTAGTACAGAATTTGATTGGACAGCAAGGGAGGGGATAGGGCAGGGATTGGCCAGTGAGGTTTACACACACCGAACACAGTCCATGGTTAACAACACATTCCAACTCAGCTCTTTCAGGGAGTACCAGAATGATTCAAAATACAATATAATTTTTTATGTTACATTTTTTGTCTTAATTTAAGTAAAGGATAACATTGAAGTACACTCACACACACAAATCAATTTTGTTTTCTGTATTTATGATTCACATCCACGGTTTGTGCTAAAACATCAGACAGAGAGGGAGGGCGGGGTTACGGGGAAGTCAGAGGGCAGGGGTCGTAATGCTGATGGCTGATTGGCTGAAGGGACTTGGGCGTGACAGGAAGGCGGGGAGTGCACACATCCACATCCATAGAGCTCCAGACACAACGACAACCTCTGGAGAGAAGAGAGAGGAGAGAGAGAGAGAGAGAGTTGATTACCACAATGTTATTCTGTAACTCTCTCTTTTCATTGCATTGCATGTATGTAGTTTGGTGCCGCTGTAAGAGAGAGAGCCCTACCTTGGAGGGTTAGAGGGGTTTACATGAAGTCCTTGATGTTGAGGTCATCCAGGGCATTCTTGGGGGGCGGAGGCCTCCTCGGACTCCCGGCCATCCCTGGAGATCCCATCTGTCACAGGAAACACTGTGTCATGGAATAGGTGTGTGTGTGTGTGTGTGTGTGTGTGTGTGTGTGTGTGTGTGTGTGTGGTGTGTGTGTGTGTGTGTGTGTGTGTGTGTGTGTGTGTGTCTTACCGGTGCTCCTGGGGTTGAAGGGGCTCCAAAGCCTGGCCTAACCATGGGCATCATGGGAGCTCCAGCCCCGACCGCTCCGCCCTGAGACAGAGAGAGGAGAAAGTCAGACGCCATGGCAGCTACTATCTCTCACAGTGGCACCAAACTAAGTGGGCCACCTAATGGGGTCATTGGCCATCTTAGGTGCTCCTAATGGTCCTAGACCGAGGGCGGGGTGGTCTTACCATGCTGAATCCTTGGTTAGACCCCATAAAAGAAGGGGACCCCATTGGAACGTTCTAGGGGTGTGGAGGGGGGGAAGAGGAGGTGGGATGTTACTACACTACATACAACACAGGCACAACAAAGACAACACTGCAACAGCAAACACACAGACATATCATTGACACACACACAACACAGACAGAGACATCATTAAAACAGAATCAACACAGAGCGAGGGAGAGAGATCACATAGAAAACCTGGCCTCTAAAATCAATTTCAGGTGATTTGCTCAAGCAGAAGCATTTGAAGAGCACAGGGTCAATTATTGGAACACATGATCAGGCAGACCAGTTTAATCAGCTAAATATCTGATTTTTATATCAGTAGTGAGGCTTTGGCTAAATTAACAGCTGAAGCCATGGGGTAATACAGCAGCTATAGACCCTATAGCGAAAGCTTTTTGGCCAAATGAAGCAATGGTAAGTGCAGCTTATTAAATTATGAAGCTAAAGTAATCTAAATGCGACTGTTTTGTAGTGTGTTTTGTTTGGACCCTGGGAAGTGGAGCTGTTGAAGTGGAGCTGTTGCTAAAGAAAGACAATAGGGATATAAATAAAGATATATGCAGATGAGCAGGGCATTTCGGGGTCAGCGAAGGGTCATGTGGCTTGCTCGAGGTCAGAACCATAAGAGAAGAAACGGGAAGTGGTTTTCCAAGCAGCTCCTTAGTTTGAGACAAACATCAGCCCTCTCAGAGCTCTCCAGGGGTTATTCCCAATCCAACCCCTAGTTTACCCACAAAATGTTCACCCCTTTTAAACCGAACGCCAAACTCCAAATTTCCATTTTCCCAGTGTTGTGATTGGACCACCCTGGAGAGTCAGAGAGGAACGGCGAGTGTAATTGGTTCCATTCCATGCCCGTCACTGCCATGTCACTGCACTCCATGCTATATGAACCAGACAACATTTACCATGGGAGCGCCCCAACTAGGAGGAGCTACCTGAGGTGTTGACCAGCCTCCCATCGTGTTCTCCCCCCTGCGGAAGAATGTCAATCAGTCAGTAAGCCAATAGAAAAAGAGAAAGAAAAGACAGCTATAGCCTCCCAACCTTTTAAAATGTAAAGCTCGTTGAGCACATGGAAACTGCTATGTGATTGTAATCCATGGCATTAAGTGACATTTCAATACACAAAAAGACACCGACTCAAAACAGGAAAACGTACGGTTTTTGGCTCCCCATTCCCAGATCTGAGAGAGAGAAAATAAGACAATTAATATTTCCCAGTCACAGAATAATGTCCATTCAGTATCTTTATCACATTTGTAAGTACTATGTAACATGATGTACCGTCACTGTAATGACAATGTACCTAGCAGCGATATGTAACTACCATGTAAATTCATGTCTATGCATAGGTGGGCAGCACCATGATGCTGAAATGCTTCAGGCCAAATAGAGGACCTCTGTCCTTCGTCTGCTCAGAGACTTACTGCTAGCCATGCTAGCCATGGTGGCGTCCAGGTCTCCTCCCATAGGTTTGACTGGAGACGAGGCTGCCCCGGCCTGGGGTGTCATAGAAGGCATCAACACATCCCCTAGACCATCAAACGCTACAGGAGACACGAGGCAGGGGGAGAGAGAGATAGCAATGGGGAGGGGGGAGGATGGAGAGGGAGAGAGAGAGAGAGAAAAGGAAGAGAGATGGGGTGAGAGAGAGAGAGAGAGAGAGAGAGAGAGAGAGAGGGGTTTAGATCAAACAGTCACAATAATGCTCTCAGATCATGACAGGAGGGGTCCTCCTTACGAGTGGGATTACCATAATGACATACTGCTACGGTCTCCATGTCAACAGTGATCAGAGACGAGTATAGCAAGCCCTCGTACTGATACTCACTATGACTGTGAGGACATGTACTGTGTCTTCACACACACACACACACACACACACACAAATATGCAATATACAGTTTAAGTAATGCTCTCCGTGTACATGTAATATCAATAAAGATCATTCATATTTTTTAACTTAACACTACTCAATAGTGTTACACTCTTGTGGTGTTATCTAGAACCTAAAAGGTTTCTTCGGCTGTCCCCATAGGATAACCCTTTGAAAAAACCTTTTTGGTTCCAGGTTGAATCCTTCTGGTTTCCATGTAGAATCCTTTCCACAGAGGGTTCTACATGGAACCAAAAAGGGTTCTACCCGGAACCAAAAAGGGTTCTCCTATGGGGACAGCTGAATAAGCCAATTGGAACCCTTTTTTCTAAGAGTGTAGTATTTTATTAGCTAGATTGTTTGAGACAGGGTATCACCCTCTGTATCCAGGTGACAGTTAGGATGCAGCCTCTACTCTAGAGTGAGAAAGCACTGCAGCCTAGCCAGTACAAAGCTAAATGGGCATTGTGATGTGAGCATCTCACACATTGTATATATTAAGCATTTGTCAGAGCAGAGGGAACAGAACAGCAGCAGCGGCTCTTCTACTGCAATGCAGCAATGCACTGTGGGAAACCAGCACATCAATGGGCCAGAACACTCACCCAATCAGAATGCAGGAAGCAAGCAATGAGCCAGCCCCAGAGCCAGATGGAGAGAGGGTGGAGAGAGAGAAGAGAGAATGAGAGGATAGAGAGAGTGTGAGAGTGAGTGATTGAGAGCGAAAGACAAAGTGCAGAAGGAGAAAAAAGGGGAGGGAGAGGATGGAAAGGTAAGAATAAAGGGAGAGAGTAGTGAAGGGAAAAATAATGGAGTGAGTTAGATGACAAATGTTGCGAGAGAAAGAGACATGGAGGAGAAAGAGTTAAGCCTTAAGCAGTAGTTTTTGCAGATTGTCAATAACATAGCATGCAGGCTTGTGACAGCCATGGCCATGGAACAGGGAACATTGCCACGGTAACACAGTTACCAGGGTTACCAAGTGGCTGAGTGAAAAACACTCAGTTGTCTCACACTTAGTTGTCTCTCTCATCAACGGAGTGAGAGAGACAACTAAGGACAGAAGCTAGAACAATAATGACCATACAAAACAGCAGTATGCATGTGGAATGGCCATAAAACCAAGTTACATACAATCAGGATGTATTCAGTCAGACAGACACATGTTCATATACATGTGTGCTGTCTGTTGTTACTAATACAAGGGTTATTAAAAAAGTCAAATCAAGGAATGATCACTGTATACAAAATATGGATGTGAAATAATATATCTAGATTGTCAAAAACACACACACAATAAGCTTTTAATATATCCACTCTAACTTTATAATGTCAGATATATTTGGCGATGTGGTTACATATTACAGTACAATGGAAAATATTATGTGGTACAGTTGAAGTCGGAAGTTTACATACACTTAGGTTGGAGTCATTAAAACTCGTTTTTCAACCACTCCACAAATGTCTTGTTAACAAACTATAGTTTTGGCAAGTCGGTTAAGACATCTACTTTGTGCTTGACTGTCACGTACTGACCTTAGTTCCTTTTTTATGCCTCTGTTTTAGTTTGGTCAGGGCGTGAGTTGGGGTGTGCATTCAGTGTTTTTGTTCTATGTTTGGCATTTCTATGTGTTTGGCCTGGTATGGTTCCCAATCTGAGGCAGCTGTCAATCGTTGTCTCTGATTGAGAACCATACTTAGGTAGCCTGTTTTCCCACTCTTGTTTGTGGGAAAAATACATGGAAATATTGAAGCAGCATCTCAACACATCAGTCGGGAAGTTAAAGCTTGGTCGCAAATGGGTCTTCCAAGTGGACAATGACACCAAGCCTACGTCCAAACTTGAGGCAAAATGGCTTAAGGACAACAAAATCAAGGTATTGGAGTGGCTAGCACAAAGCCCTGACCTCAATCCTATAGAAAATGTGTGGGCAGAACTGAAAAAGGATGTGCGAGCAAGGAGGCCTACAAACCTGACTCAGTTACACCAGCTCTGTCAGGAGGAATGGGACAAAATTCACCCAACTTTTTGTGGGAAGCTTGTAGAAGGCTACCCGAAACGTTTGACCCAAGTTAAACAATTTAAAGGCAATTACTAATTGAGTGTATGTAAACTTCTGACCCACTGGGAATGTGATGAAAGAAATGAAAGCTGAAATAAATAATTATCTCTACTATTATTCTGACATTTCACATTCTTAAAATAAAGTGGTGATCCCAGGGAATTTTTACTAGGATTAAATGTTAATGTTAATGTTAATGTGAAAAACTGAGTTTAAATGTATTTGGCAAAGCTAAATGTAAAACTTCAACCTTCAACTGTATATTTAAGCAATAATGCCCGAGGGTATGTGGTATAGGACCAATATACCATGGCTAAGGTCTGTTCTTTAAGCACGACTCAACGTGGAGTGCCTGGATACAGTCTTTAGCCGTGGTATATTGGCCATATACAAACCCCCGAGGTGCCTTTTTGCTATTATAAACTGGTTACCAACGGAATTAGAAGAGTAAAAATAAATGTTTTGTCATACGGTCTGATAACACGGCTTTCAGCCAATCAGCATTCAGGTTTTGAACCATCCAGTTTATAATTACTGTTATGTGTCTTGCATACAATGTGAATGGGTCATGCCTGGTGCGTGTGTTGTGCATGGTGGGTGTGTCGTGCATCGGTAGGTACATTACCTGCCATCAGCTCAGCACCAGAGGCAGCTGCAGGGGCAGCAGGCTTGGTCTCTCCACCAGTGGAGTCTGATGGGTAAAACCAAACCAAGCCAAACCATACCAGGCCAAGGTGGGCCAAGCCATTAGCAGTGCAGCATGAGGGCAGAGAAGGGTTAAGAAGTCAGCCATCCGCTCCACACTAGGAACGCCAAACAGATAGAGCAGCGTTATCACTGTCAGATAGGACAGTAGACATACACAGGTATACACACATACAGTACACACCAATAGAAACTCCTTTGATCCCAATATGCTGTGGCACATCTACATCTAAACTCCGAAAAAAACAAGACATCCCTTTTGCAGGACCTTGTCTTTCAAAGATAATTCGTAAAAGTACAAAAAACTTCACAGAGGCGGCGACAGGTAGCCTGGTGGTTAGAGCGTTGGACTTGTAACCGAAAGGTTGCAAGATCGAATCCCTGAGCTGACAAGGTAAAAATCTGCTGTTCTGCCCCTGAACAAGGCAGCTAACCGACTGTTCCTAGGCCGTCATTGAAAATAAGAATTTGTTCTTAACTGACTTGTCTAGTTAAATAAAGGTACAATTAATTAAAAAACAGATCTTCATTGTAAAGGGTTTAAACACTGTTTCCCATGCTTGTTCCATGAACATGCACCTGTGGAACGGTTGTTAATTAAGACACTAACAGCTTACAGATGGTAGGCAATTAAGGTCACAGATATAAAAACACTAAAGAGGCCTTTCTACTGACTCTGAAAAACATCAAAAGAAAGATGCCCAGGGTCCCTGCTTATCTGTGTGAATGTGCTTTAGGCATGCTGCAAAGAGGCATGAGGACTGCAGATGTGGCCAGGGCAATAAGTTGCCATGTCCGTACTGTGAGACGCCTAAGACAGCGCTACAGGGAGACAGGACGGACAGCTGATCGTCCTCGCAGTGGAAGACCACGTGTAACAACACCTGCACAGGATTGGTACATACGAACATCACACCTGCGAGACAGGTACAGGATGGCTACAACTGCCTGAGTTACACCAGGAATGCACAATCCCTCTATCAGTGCTCAGACTGTCCGCAATAGGCTGAGAGAGGCTGGACTGAGGGCTTGTAGGCCTTTTGTAAGGCTGGTCCTCACCAGACATCACTCGCTACAATGTCGCCTATGGGCACAAACCCACCGTCGCTGGACCAGACAGGACTGGTAAAAAGTGCTCTTCACTGACGAGTCGCGGTTTTGCCTCACCAGGGGTGATGGTCAGATTTGCGTTTATCGTTGAAGGAATGAGCGCTACACCGAGGCCTGTACTCTGGAGCAGGATCGATTTGGAGGTGGAGGGTCCGTCATGGTCTGGGACGGTGTGTCACAGCATCATCGGACTGAGCTTGTTGACTTTGCAACCAATCACAACACTTTGCGTTACAGGGAAGACATTGTCCTCCCTCATGCTCATCCTGACATGACCCTCCAGCATGACAATGCCACCAGCCATACTGCCTGTTCTGTGCGTGATTTCCTGCAAGACAGGCATGTCAGTGTTCTGCCATGGCCAGTGAAGAGACCGGATCTCAATCCCATTGAGCACGTCTGGGACCTGTTGGATCGGAGGGTGAGGGCTAGGGCCATTCCCCCCAGAAATGTCAGGGAACTTGTAGGTGCCTTGGTGGAATAGTGGGGTAATATCTCACAGCAAGAACTGGCAAACCTGGTGCAGTCCATGAGGAGGAGATGCACTGCAGTACTAAATGCAGCTGGTGGCCACACCAGATACCGACTGTTACTTTTGATTTTGACACCCCCCCCCCCCCCCCCCCCCCTTTGTTCAGGGACACATTATTCAATTTCTGCTAGTGACATGTCTGTGGAACTTGTTCAGTTTATGTTTCAGTTGTTGAATCTTGTTATGTTCATACAAATATTTACACATGTAAAGTTTGCTGAAAATAAATGCAGTTGACAGTGAGAGGACGTTTCTTTTTTTGCTGAGTTTACTTAGCAACACAAACTCAATATGCTCTAGAGAGGACATAGAAAAGTCACTGTGTCCTGCCTGAATACCACACTTAACAACTTAACAACACTAACAAGATTATGGGTCACCAGAAATGAGAAATGTTGATGAAGGTGAATGATATGATGAAAATAATCAATTAAACAATCAAATAATAAATCTAAATTATGGATTTTTTTATAAATTTTATACATTTTTTTAATAATTTTTTTTATAAATATTCGTTCACAACGGCCACTCATGTGAAGACCGTCGACCAGCAGCAAGGGGCATAGTGAGGGGTGGGGGGAGGGTGTACAGTTACCCACCCCCAAACAGGTCCATGATCACCCCCTTGTCCATTGGGGGGGCAGAGGAGAGGGGGGCAGGGGAGGAGAAGGCATCTGTTGTAAGGGGAGGGTAGAGGAGGGTTAGATTGGTACAAAATCAGTATCCCTGAAATACAATAATTCACATGCACGAATGTACATATAGAAATAGCACTCCAAACACATGCTGAGAAAGACGACAAGGTTTTAGTTTATAATAAATAAGCACACTGAGACGGCGCTAGTCTGGGTACCTGCTCCACCAAACATGTCAACACTGGGGGCAAGGTCTGCTTTGGTGAAGCTTGGATCTGGCATGGAATCAAACATAGCTACAGGGCAAGAAAACACCCACCCACCCACCCACACACACACACAGAGATGAGAACAGCAGAATACAAACACTGATTAATTAGATGAACAATTGTGATTGAAAGTCAATGCAGGAGCAGAGAGGCAGCAGAATGCATCCAAGCTGAAAGGAAACAGAGGAACAGAAACATGTGCAAGTTAGCCTCACAAAGAGAAAAGGACACCCAGGAAAAATGCAGTCGACTGAAAAAATGCAGGAGAGGAGAGGACATGGATGCAGAGTAGAGGACAGAGATGAAAGGGGACAAAAGAAAAGGTTAAGAAGTACCACACATACATGCGTAAACATTTACCACTCAAGAGGTCTATCGATGGGGTGGTGGGGGTGATAGGTGCTGTGATGGTGGATGAGGGGGCAGAAGGGGGCGCCCCTGAGTTAAAGCAGTTGTTCTCCATAGGCATCATAGCAAACAGGTCCAGCCCTGGGCCTACTGCTTCTGAGCTACCACCAGAGGGGGCAAAGGGGTCTTTGGGAGGAGAGAACAGGGGGAAGGGATGACAAGAGAAGATGAGGATGTTACGCAATGACCACAACACAGTGTAAAACAAAGAGCTATATAAGAGTTCAGTAGGGAAGAGGAGTAGCTGCACTTGTCTGAGATTCTGAGGGAGAAGATACAAGCTCAGTTAGGAATTCACAGCTACATATTCTTTAGAGACAAACAGTAAATGTAAAAAACAATGAAGTACTGTATATGATCAAAAGATAATCTGGAAAATATGCATGTCTGATAAAAAATTATAGGAAAAGAACATGATTTGTGAAGAAATGTAGCAGGAAACATCTTTGAAAAAACAATATTAGTAGTATTCACACTCTCTCAATATACCAATAACCAGTGGTGTAAAGTACTTAAGTAAAAATACTTTAAAATACTACTTAAGTAGTTTTTTGGGGTATCGGTACTTTACTATTTATATTTTTAGCAACTTCTACTTTTACTTCACTACATTCCTGAAGAAAACAATATACTTTTTACTCCATACATTTTCCCTGACACCCAAAAGTACTTGTTACATTTTGACAGGAATATGGTCCGATTCACATACTTATCACGAGAACATCCCTGGTCACCCGTACTGCCTCTGATCTGGTGGACTCACTAAACAGAAATGCTTGATTTGTAAATTATGTCCGAGTGTTGGAGTGTGCCTCTGGTGATCCGTCAATCTTTTTTTTTTTTTTAAGAACATTGTGCTGTCTCGTTTGCTTAAAATAAGGAATTTTAAATGGTTTATACTTTCACTTTTGATACTTAAGTACATTTTAGCAATTCCATGTACTTGTAATACTTACTTTCTTAACTCTATTTCTTGAACTGCATTGTTGGTTAAGGGCTTGTAAGTAAGTATTTCACGGTAGTATTCGGTGCATGTGACAAATACAATTTGATTTGACAATTGAGTACTTTTTCCAGCACTGCCAATAACACACCAGATTTGAGTGCAACCAAGGAGCTTGCAGATGCATTTTGGGATAGAGTTTACCAAAGGAAAGGAAGCCTCAGGCGAAATCTAGCATGTTGTGGTCAACCACTGTTCTCATAGTAGCTTCAGCACCAATCTCCATGGTAACAACATCAGCCATGCCTAGAAACAACCAGTAGCATCACATTTCTAGGTACACCAGCCCACAACAATGGAATCAACACACTCTCCATACACAAAAGCAAATATACAAATGGATGCACCGAGCACTGGAACACAGCCAAACACACACATACGAACATCCACACAAATATACATCCATTTACACAGACAGACGCCACACAGTCACATATATACACATGTCCTGTAACCCACCGGCAGCAGCATCGGCGGCTGGGGTTGGCGTGGAGGCCGGAGCTCCGCCCTCAGCAGAGGCATCAGAGGTGGGAACAGGGGTCGAAAATGCATCTGATAGCCAACACACACACACACACACAAAGAGATGACAGAGAGAGAAGTAGAGAGAACAGGGAAACGAAACACAAGCCAGAGATAATAAGTCAGTCAAGGAACTTCAGAAAAGGAAGGTCAAGAAGCCACTTAAAAGATAGACTGTGCCTGTAGAGTTTAGAAATACTAATTTTACTTTATTAAGGTATTTCATGTACTTAATATATGGTATGGTACTATACTGTAGATTAAATACTTTAGTCATGTCACGTATACAATATTTAATATATTTGATTAATATACTTATTAACAAATTGAGTTTAGATTAGTTACAAAACATTTACTTTGTGGCATGAGTGATTGACAGGTGAAGGGGTGAATGAGAATACAGACAGGAGGCACAGCAGAGTGTACGGAAGGTAGGCTTTAGCTACAACTAAACTATAAAGCGGGAACTAAGTATTTTACACTACATAACTGGACAAGCATGGCGCAGAGTGAACCCAGAAACAAAGCAAGATTTCTCTTAGGCCCGGGTTTCCCAAACTCCGTCCTGCCCCCCCCCCCAACGTAAAGGTGCCCCCCCCCCAACCTAAAGGTGCCCCTTCCCCTGACTGCACGTTTAGGTTTTTGCCCTAGCACTACACAGCCGATTCAAATAGACAACTCATAATCAAGTTTAGATTATTTGAATCAGCTGTGTAGTTCTAGGGGAAAAAAACAAAACATGTACCCAGGGGGGAACCCAGGTCTGAGTTTGGGGAACCCGGTCGTAAGCGGTAATAAAGAACATGACTGATTGATAGACTGGCTTTTCTCTGAAGTTGAGGAAAAGCTTTTGGACTATCAAACAAAAAGAAGCATGTGAAAAAATGTATGAGTAGCATGTCTGAGTGTGTCTGCTTGTCTCTGTGTGTATATGTACAGAATGCATATCAGTATGTGTATATTTGTTTGTTTTATCTGTATTTAACCAGGTCAGTTAAAGAACAAATTCTTATTTTCAATGACGGCCTAGGAACAGTTGGTTAACTGCCTGTTCAGGGGCAGAACGACAGATTTGTACCTTGTCAGCTCAGGGGTTTGAACTTGCAACCTTCCGGTTACTAGTCCAACGCTCTTAACCACTAGGCTACCCTGCGTGTTGACTGACATGTTCTGACATGTTCTGCAAACATGGTGTATTTGTTTTGGGGTATCTGTGTCACTGTGTGTATATGCATGTAGAGAACACTGTATGCTCTGTGTGCATGAGGCGGGTTGGTTTGGGTTGAGCTGTCCAGCAGAGATTCTGTTGTAGAGAATCCTCCAGAAGCCCACTAACCTCCCAGCAGATCCATATTCGTCGCGCCGGGGGTGGGGGCAGCGGCCGCATTAGGGGGAGGAGCCAGAGAGACTCCTGGCTCCGCAGCTGCAGGGGTGGACGTTACACCAGCGGGAGAGGGGACGGGTTCTACAGCTAAGGTGGGGTCAGGAAGCATGGACTCGCCCATTTCTGCAGGTACCCAAAAGGTGTACCAACCAACCCCAAAATAAGGTACCAAAACAACCCCATGAATCAACCCAAAATACCCCATAGGATCCAAAGCAACCAAACAAATCCCATTAGAAAGAAATGAAGGTACCAAAACAACCCAATTTTAAAAAACAACCAACAAAACATCCCATTAGAACCAAAGCAACCAAAAACATAAAGTCCCCGTATGAACCAAAACCAATAAGGAGATGCGGGGGAGGGAAAGAAAGAAGAGAGAAAGAGACGGCTTCCTTAGACTAGAGCAACACTATGAAACACAGTGGGAGATCTAGAGGAACTGACACATACTGTTAACACACTAAAGAGGTTAATACCAGAGGCACTGTGGGATAGCACTCACCTGATCCAAGGAGGTCTGTGACAGCATCCCCAGAAGAGCATGGGAGAAGGTGATGGGGGGGGAATTAAATTACATGATTGTTAATTAGATAATGTAACTACGTTTTAATTAATAATCAAGCTATGTATCAAGTTTTGATGTGGGACATTACCTCCCCAGGACGTAGGGGCTGCTGAGGCTCCTACTGACGGACCAGAGGAGGAGAGAGGGTCCAGATCTAAGAGAGAACTAGAGCGAGACAGAAGGGTGGAGACAGATGGTGAAATGGTGGCAGAGAGAGAGAGGATGAAAGGGAAAATACAGTCTCCCTTATTCACCATTTTATGAAATAAAAATGGAACAGACAGAATCCTAAAATGCAAGAACTGAGGGAATCGCTGAGGAAATTAGGTAAATGCTGCGGTAGGCAAAGGAAGTGGACACTCACTCGGTGGCTTCTTCAGGTGGCGGCGCTAGGGTGGGCACGGCGGCTGCAGATTTGGCGGGGGTGGAGGTCGGGGACACGTTATTGGTAGGGGACCCCTGGAATACAGAGAGAGAAATGCCTATTTGTATCCATGTGTTGACATATGAGCAGAAACAGAAAGGCGGGGGAAATAATGTTTAATATTCCACTCACCTTTGTTGGAGACCTGAAAGAGAAAAGGAAAAGTTCATATGACAATTTCATCACAGCTAGATATCACCTTTCAGAGCTGAAATCATATACATTGAAATTACTTATTTTCATGACTTTACAATAAACTCATCTGTCAGACCCCAAAGAAAGTGTTTATGCTCACCCTTCACTGTGATCCCCGATGATGAACAGAAAGGAACAAAGAGAGAATAACTATTCAAGTAAAAGATAATAACAGGAAACTGTATTCAGAACACTATAGTGCTGGGACAGTACAAAACCCAAGTTATGAGTTTCCCTCTAGTTTTTCTCATCCTGTCATTTCTCATGTACTATTTTCTCTGTATAAAGATAACTATTGGGGACATTTCCACATTTTAGCTCTTTCAGAAATGGGTTGGTTAGAGACAGGGTCCTCTTACCCCTTCTTCCCCTCCAAACTGTTCATGTGTGTCTCCAGAGACTCCAGGATGCTGCTGGGAGCCTGAGGAGAGAAGAGAGAACCAATCAGAAACACAGCAACTGCAGGTTTATGGGACGAACTTCCTCATTCCGCCGCATGCCAACACTTCAAGTAACTCAACACCCTATTCTATTTCTATGGCAGCACCACTCCAAACCCTTGGTTTTTAACTCACCACACTATCCCACCTTTGTATAAACTCAATGTCCTGTAGAATGAAGTGTTCAGGAACATTTTACTTAAACTCTACCATCTTTTGTGCAAACGGAAGTACACACATATGCAAACACACACACAAACTGCAGTCAGAAGTGTCAGTCTGTAGAATGATCCCATGCCAACACCCCATCCTCCAAACAGGCACTCTGCCAAGCCATCCTGTGTCTCTATGGTTACCGGGTCCTCAATAGGCTTAAAGGGACAGTCCTCATCATCCGAGTCTACTAGGTCCGTCACCACCCCAGGGTGCAGACACTGGGATCGCAGGGAGGAGTGGGGGGGGGGGGGGGATTATGATGGATGAAACATCTCTGTTGGTGGCATGTAACAACTATTTCATCATCCTTCCAGAGAGTAAACACAAAAACAAGTGACTTACATAGTTGATGTCAGGAATATCATTTTTGTCCACTCCGACAGTCTGTGGAACAAAACACACACAAGATACAAATTCACAACCATATCAGTGCATCATTCTATTTGAAGTACAGACGGACACTGCATATGAGGAAGCACGGTGTTCATTTTATTTGGAGTTAGTTAGAATACATCCTAATCCATTAGGAAGTTTCCTTTACCTCAGCAAGCTTCATGAACTCTCCGATCTTGGTGACCCTGGTCAGGAACCTCTTGTAGATCTCCAAGGCCTCCTTGCAGTCGCTCTTCTTCATCTTAAAGTATTTCTCTACAGAAACAACAGTTGTTGTGAAGAAGAGCATCTGCTAAATGGCTACATGGTGAAAGGAAGTCATTTATCTATTAATTGTTGACAAAGAGTCTGACTCAAATGGCCCCCTATTCCCTTCTACTTTTGGCCAGGGCCCATGGGGCTCATAAGGCTGTGGTAACAAGTAGTGCACTATTTAGGAAAAATGGTGGCATTTGGTATGCATCCAATGAAATGTCTAGCTCACCTAATAGATTGATGACCCCATCGTTATAGGAGGCAAACAGCTTGACCAGATCCTTGAAGAGCAGCAGGAACCCTGCGTTGATGATAGGATTATTCAGCTCCTTGGGATGGACCTGGGAGAGAGACCTTTTTTATTTAACCAGTCATGTAGTGTAAAAGAAGAGCATCAATTAACTCAAGCAATTAACTAATTTATTAAACTCCAGCAATATTCTGCTGTCCCGAAACATCACCAAGTGTACACCCATACAGAAAGATCAAGGTCAAAAGAAGAGAGAAAGAGGGAAGAGAAGGTATTGAAGAGAAGAGACGAGAAAAAGAGAGTAAAAGAGAATGTTAAACAGGAAAATAAACAGTATTCTTTGTGGCCTGACATATATTACAGTTTTCAGCTAATGGCCATCAGTCATCAGAACACAAGTCCCAGAGAGCCAGACAGACAGACAGACAGAGATAGACGTGACCAGATGTCCAACTCACATCAAACTCCAGCAGTGTGTCGATCTGGGTCTGCAGGACAGGCATGCCTTTCAACAGCTTTTCTGGAGTCATTGTCCTCATCACCCCCTCAGCACTGAGGTGGAAACACACAGGGAAGACCATGAAGAGGGCCTCATGGATGAGGTGAATGACAGTATGAGGTGGCCTCAGTGATGAGGTGAATGACAGTATGAGGTGGGCCTGAGGGATGAGGTGAATGACAGTATGAGGTGGGACTCAGGGATGAGGTGAATGAGTATGAAGTGGGCCTGAGGGATGAGGTGAATGACAGTATGAGGTGGGCCTCAGTGATGAGGTGAATGACAGTATGAGGTGGGCCTGAGGGATGAGGTGAATGACAGCATGAGGGCCTCAGGGATGAGGTGAATTACGGTATGAGGTGGGCCTCCCTGATGAGGACCTAAAAGGATTTTGAGAGACAGGGAAGTGAGTGACGCACCCCTTTTTGACTTTGGTGAAGTCGAAAGCCATCTGGCGGTAGGCGAAGGCCCTCTCATTGAGGTAGCGGCCATAACGTCTGATGAACGTAGACATGTCATAGCCTGAGGAACATATTGAGCATCACATTCACATCACACCAAACATATAGCTCCTGATAAATCCAATGGCTAATGACTAAATGCATGTGCTAAACTCATACATTGTTTCATTTAACATCCCCGGTTTCATGAAGGAAGAAGTTGATTAAATTCTGTAACACATTAAAGACAGTATTTTATCTTATGATTGATCTTGTCGATCAATTAATTTCAGGCTCTTCAGTTTTCTAAGTTATGCATCTGATTTGAGGGTTTTGAAGGGATTGAAGGGGAGGGATCTATAATGACCCCAGGGCAAGACACTGGAGACAAGTTCAGGACATCGGAACCCTAGGGATATGAAGCAGTTTTGTGTGTGTGTGTGTGTGTGTGTGTGTGTGTGTGTGTGTGTGAGTGTGTGTGTGTGTGTGTGTGTGTGTGTGTGTGTGTGTGTGTGTGTGTGTGTGTGTGTGTGTGTGTGTGTGTGTGTGTGTGTGTGTGTGTGTGTGTGTGTGTGTGTGTACGTGTAGTTTTTGTAGTTTTACTGCTCCAGAACCAGTCCTGTTCTTCCTTCACACAAGCATGAGTCAAAAATATGTTCATTTGCTTGATGCCTCTCTCCACATTCGCTGTCCAAATGATGTCCAAACTCACCAAAAATGACAGTAGGGAAGCTACTACCTATACTTCTATAACTTTATGAGCTCAATTGCCTGTCCTTGCAATCCGTTTATTTTTGTTTGCAATCATTAGCATGTTTAGCTAGCAGCCTCTATTGATATTCACTATAAGTTTGTGCTAATTTTGTTAGCATTCTGGTAATACACGCCTAATGGGCTTTTTTGTGTATTTAGTTCCGGATAATCTGGATACTCTGCAACCCTATTATGTGCGTGTATGCATGTGCTAGTGTGAGTGTTTGTGCATGTACTGACAGTACTGAATGTTTAGCGGGGGCACATTGTACGCTTGCTCCTATTCCTCATGTTATTAGCAGTGATGTCCTTTCCTCTACCCAGACAGCTCCTGTCTCTTCCTATCCTCCTCTCCTCCTCTCCTTCTGCTCCTCTCACATCGGATCTACTGTATCTGTTTATGCTCTCAACTGGAAGGGAATCCACCTGTTTCACTCCACCAACACACACACACACACACACACACACACACACACACACACATGCACGCATGCACGAACATACAGTGCATTCGGAAAGTATTCAGACCCCTTCGGAAAGTATTCAGACCCACTTTTTCCACATTGTGTTATGTTACAGCCTTAATCTAAAATGGATTAAATAAAAATAAACATCTTTATCAATCTACACACAATACCCCATAAAGACCTTATTTACATAAGTATTTAGACCCTTTTGCTATGAGACTCAAAATTGAGCTCAGTGCAGCCTGTTTCCATTGACTATCCTAGAGATGTTTCTACAACTTAATTGGAGTCCAACTGTGATAAATGCAATTAATTGGACATGATTTGGAAAGGCAAAGACCTTGACAGTGCATGTCAGAGGAAAAACCAAGCCATGAGGTCGAGGAAATTGTCTGTAGCGCTTCGAGACAGGATTGTGTCGAGACAGATTTGGGGAAGGGTACCAAAACATTTCTGCAGCATTGAAGGTTCCCAAGAACACAGTGGCCTCCATAATTCTTAAATGGAAGAAGATTGGAACCACCAAGACTCTTCCCAGAGCTGGCCGCCTGGCCACACTGAGCAATCGAGGGAGAAGAGCCTTGGTCAGGGAGACGACCAAGAACCCAATAGTCACTCTGAAAGAGCTCAAGAGTTCCTCTGTGGAGATGGGAGAATGTTCCACGTCTGGAGGAAACATGGCACCATCACTACAGTGAAGCATGGTGGTGGCAGCATCATGCTATTGGGATGTTTTTCGGCAGCAGGGACTGGGAGACTAGTCAGGCTTGAGGGAAAGAACAGAGCAAAGTACAGAACAAAGCTCCAGAGCGCTCAGGACCTCAGACTGGGGCAAAGGTTCACCTTCCAACAGAACAACGACCCTAAGCACACAGCCAAGAAAACGCAGGAGTGGCTTCGGGATAAGTCTCTGAATGTCCTTGAGTGGCCCAGCCAGAGCCCGGACTTGAACCCGATCGAACATCTCTGGAGAGACCTGAAAATAACTGTGCAGCGACACTCCCCATACATCCTGACAGTGCATGAGGATCTACAGAGAAGAGTATGATAAACTGCCCAAATACAGGTGTGCCAAGCTTGTAGCGTCGTACCAAAGAAGACGCAAGGCTGTAATCCCTGCCAAAGGTGATTCAACAAAGTACTGAGTAAAGGGTCTGAATACTCATGTAAATGTGATATTTCCATTTTTTATTTGTAATAAATTAGCAAAAATATCTAAAAACCTGTTTTTGCTTTGTCATTATTGGGTATTGTGTGTAGATTGATGAGGGAAAAAAACGATTTATCCATTTTAGAATAAGGCTGTAATGTAACAAAATGTGGAAAAGGTCAAGGGGTCTGAATATTTTCTAAAAGCACTGTACACAAACACATTTTTTGGAAAGGAAGTGCATTTACCGTTGGAACCTGTTTTGTCTATAAAGTTGCTGAGGTTGAACAGAGCGGTCCTGGAGGCCAAGTACTGGATGAACCTCTGAGGAAACAGAAGGAAATAGGCTGACATGGCAAAACCATTGTAAAAAACAACAGCAAGAAAATAAAGGCATATTCACTGAAATAATCAACTACAAATTGAATACTAGTATGCTAGTCCAAAATCGAGAGTATATCTTGCAAAGTGTGGAAAAGCATGTAAAAAATAGCTCTTGACATGCACACTTGTTTTTGATAACCATGTTTCAGAATGAGCAGCATTCCAAATAGCACTGTTTTCAGCACCATGGACAGCTGTCCGTGGTTATGAAACAGTAACATTTTATTTTATTGTGGTGGTGTACTAAATTACTGTCCTCTGACCTCATTGCCATGGACACACATATGGTGTGTGGTGACGAGGGCCTTGAAGACGACAATCCAGCTGGCGTTGGTGGCCCTCTCAAATAGAGTGTCAGCCATCTGAGGGATGTTCACATTGGTCGCATTGGTGGCCGAGATCAGATCTGAAACACATTAAGAGGTTAGTTTGTATTGGGGGGAGGCTGTTAGGTTCAGAATCAGTGAAACTGTACTGTTATTGATTCACGACCAGTGAAACAGTCAGCCATTTTGAGAGAGTGGAATATAGCAGGATTCATTTTGATCCAGAGTTGTAAAATCATGATGAGTAAGTATTTAAAAGTCTTAAGACACGCTGGCCCAAGAAATATGAAATGTGCTGCCGTAGCTGAAGCCAGCCTCACATCGGGTCAAATGAGTTTGCTTCAGTCTCCAGACTGCTCCATTCATTCGCTTTGTGGATTTGGAGTATGAGTACGGGCTTTGTATTATGTGTGCGTGTGTCATTACCTGTGTCTGTGTGTGAATGCATCTGTGTGTCTCTGTGTGTCCGTGTGTCCGTGTGTGTGTGTGCATTTGGGTATGGATGTTGGTTCTGCTACTGGAATGTGTAAAAGCACTAAAATACCCTTGGAGTTCTTCCCTTCACTATGTACCTCATGGAGCTAAGCATTGCAAACATATATTTAAGAGTCAGGACACACATTCAAATCCTAAAAAAAAACACACACACAAGCAGTGGTAGAGAGGATCCAATACACAATGAGAAATAGTGCCTTGTCATCATGATCTCCCCCATAGAAGAGACACTGCCACTCAGACAGACAGACAGGTCTGACTAAGAGCGCAATTCCCTCTGAAACACGTCAACTCAGCACTCTGGGAGATAGTATGTGACAGACTAGCTGCTCGGAAGAGAGAGAGAGAGGCGGATTGGAGATATCATCTGGCCTTTATTGTTATCTTAAGTTACATCTATAGCAATAAAAACAGGACTGTGTGTGTGTTCATGCATGCGGATGTGTGTGACTATGTGCGTGCGTGCGTCTCTTCATACTCAAACACCAGGGCCTCGTTCCACAGTTGCGATGTAACTTAAGAGCGGCAGGGTAGCCTAGTGGTTAGAGTGTTGGGCTATTACCTGGAAGGTTGCAAGTTCAAATCCCTGAGCTGACAAGGTACAAATCTGTTGTTCTGCCCCTGAACAGGCAGTTAACCCACTGTTCTAGGCTGTCATTGAAAATAAGAATTTGTTCTTAACTGACTTGCCTAGTTAAATAAAGGTAAATATTTTTTATCACAAATGTCAACCCAGGGGCATCATGCACCTATTATGTTAGAGGGGGCACAAAGTACGAGAGGATGGAGGGGGCCTGGAGAAATTTGGAGAAAATGCTATTGTCTTATTACAGAGTATTCCTTATTAGTATTACAGAGAAATAACAAAAACATTTGAGTTGTATTTATTTATGAAGATGGAACCAATAGGCTACACAGCTTGATCACATTCATAAACAAACATACCTCCTGAACATCACCAGCAGCTCAAATAAAATCAAATGCTGTGTTTCACTCTACATTCTCTCCTCCTCCACTGGTGATACCACACGAACTAGAGTATCTAGCGTGCTGCCTAGGCATCTCTGTTCTCTGTGCACCTTGGAAAGAACCACTTACTAGGGAGAATAGGGGGGTTCTATCTGACTGGTCCAGTCAGTGTGCAAAATACCGCTGACATATTTTTAAAAAAAAATTATAATAGGTGGGTTTAAAATTTCAGTTAAGTAATTAATTTATCATCTGACATTTTTGAGGGGCCACGTGCCTTTGTGCCACCCATGGGCATGATGCCACTGTGTCCACCAACCATCCCTTCTAGGATAGGGAAGGTTGCTACAAGCATAGCCAAACCATGTTTCTGTCCTGTCAAAAGCTGGAAGGCTGCAATATAATACATTATTGTCCAATACTGACTAGACTGAATGCATGAAGAGGTGTGCATGAGTGAATGCATGAAGAGGAAGGCTTGTTGGTCATTTCAGGATTAAAGATAGAGGGGCAGGGGCTTTGTCCACAGAATAATATCATTGGTGAGGGGACTGGTGTGGTGACCCCTCCCCCAACAGCCACACACACACACACACACACACACACACACACACAAACCATGATGTGCTAATACCGTCTCCTGTTAACAGCTTTTGTGTCCAGTGTTTGTCTAATGTTGAAGGATGTACAGACTGTATATAGAGTCACATCTGAGATATTTAGCAGATAATCTTTTTGTCACTTCCTAGAATGATCTTAATAACATCACAGTACAGTGCCAGGACTGACAACTGATGTCATTATTCCTCTATGGACCTGACACGCTTTACATCATATCCTGTTTGGATAGTCCCTGTCCCTGCTCTGTTTACACCACAACTCAACCATATACTCCATCTCAACAGACAACCCTGTTGTGTGTTGTTTATGTGTGTATTGTTTAATGTTAATGGAGAGAAACAAGAATGTGTGTGGCCCATCACATTCACACATGCACCACAGAGCAGTGTGTGTGTAAGTCAAATGATGATTGACTGGTCAAAATAAAGACTACTTCAGTAATTCATAGCAGGCAGGAGTGTGTGTGTGTGTGTGTGTGTGTGTGTGTGTGTGTGTGTGTGTGTGTGTGTGTGTGTGTGTGTGTGTGTGTGTTGCAGTTCTTGACTCAAACTGCTGAGCCTGGTACCTACTACCATACCCCGTTCAAAGGCACTTAAATATTTTGTCTTACCCATTCACCCTCAATGGCACACAACACAATCCATGTCTCAAGGCTTAAACATCATTATTGAACCTGTTTCCTCCTTTTCATCACTACTGATTGAAGTGGATTTAAAAAAGTGACATCAATAAGGGATCATTGCTTTCACATGGTCAGTCTATGGCATGGAAAGAAGAGGTGTTCTTCAAGTTTTGTATACTCAGTGTATTTCAATGCAGTCATCTCGGTTTTCATTTGAAGCAGAATTCTATCCTTCACTTGTTTGTAACAATTTCAAATACTTTGGCAACTTTGTACTTGTAGTCAACTTCGTTCTGAAGATATCGGCAGTCACAGTCAGACAGATAGAATCAATATCCAGAGGTATCAGCTCTGGACCAGCTCCAGCAACAATGACTGACTAATTAATTGACTGACTGGATCATTGAAAAGGCCTACACACATAAATACATCCACGCACAAATATGATGTGTCCATGCATAGAAACATGCCTGAGGCTACACTGACCACTACACCATTGATTCCTGTCACATCACAGACTACATAGGTCTACATCTTCAATGTCTTTGTAACCCCATATAGCTCAGAGTTGACTGCAAGTTGACTACAAGTTGACTGCAAGTTGACTACAAGTTGACTGCAAGTGTGCGTCCAGGTTCAGAAACCACAGCACCACATCAGACAACGACTGGCTGTCAGTTTGAAGTTGGTCGGTGTGGATTGCGAAAAGCTCCAGCTACTTCACAAGCTGTTTTAGACCAGCCATGCTCGCCTTCGGAATATCTTCCCTGTTAGCTAGTGAGAGCTAGTGACAGTGATGCACAAGCTAGGCCTATTTGAAACATCACGATCTCCTGGCAGCATTTACCCACCAGATTCAGAAGCATTATAAAAAAATATATATAATTACAAAAAAAATCTATAAAAACATAATTCATGATGGTTTTTATTTTTGTTCATTTTGCTGTCAAAGATATATTTAGAATGCTTTGTTTTTCAAGTGCTTTTATTTCAGTTTCCTAAATATTTTTTCTAATTTTATTTGTTATTTTAGTTTCAGTTTTTGTTTACTATAATAACCTTGTTGCTGATGACACAACCGTTGTAGGCCTAATTACCAACACTAGACAGCCTACAATGTGAAGCAAAATAAGGAGCTCATCATGGACGACAGCAGACAGAAAAGAGAGAGCCGCAAGTTCCTTGGTGTGCACATCATTGAGGACCTGAAATGGCCCCACCACACTGACACGGTGGTGAAGACGCCGCAACAGCGAGTCTTCAACATCGGGCAGCTGAAGAAATTTGGAATGGCCCCTAAGATTCTCACAAACTTATATACCACTGAGAGCATTCTGTTGGGCTGAATCCCTGCCTGGTACAGCAACTGCACTGCCCTCAACAGCATAGCTCTCCCAGAGGGTGGTGGGGTTAGCCCAACGCATCACCGGGGGCACTCTGCCTGCCCTCCAGGACATTTACAGCACTAGTTGTCAAAGGAAGGTCAATAAGATCATTAAAGGAGAAGTTTACCCAAAATACAGAAACTCCTAAGTGATTCCATACATTGAAACTAGTTCATGGAGCTTGGGAGCTTCCCCTCTCCCCCTCTCTCTCCCCATAGTGCTATACTGAAACACTACAGTATAGCAGTACAGGGAGAGAATTGAATTCACTGCTCCGTTGCCAGTGAATTCATGATTCAGAAATCTGCGAAATATGGACAAATGTGTTATTTTATTGAAAGTGTATGACCAAATAAGCTATTTAGTCTAAAGTACTATTGGCTTTGAGTCGGGAAATGTGTTATTTTCCACATAAAACATTTGCGATTATTTTAGATCATTATTTTATGTAGCAGACTGGCACAGCAGCGGAGATGGGTAACAACTGCGCATGTGAGCCCTCGTGGGTTAGACCCTGCTACGTAAAAATATTACGATACATTTCTTGAATCAAAACTGAGAGTACTTTTTTTTGTAATATCTCATTCGCTCGTACGCTTTCAATAAAACAACGAATTTGTTTCTTTATCGTGAATTCACTGGCAACAGAGCAGAGCGAGGCCTGCGTCCAGCAATTTTTTCAGCTGTTTCAGTGCAGCACTACAGGGAAAGGGCAAACTCCATTGAACTAGTTTCAATGTACAGTGCATTCGGAAAGTATTCAGACCCCTTGAATTTTTCCAAAATATTTTTTTTAAAATCCATCATCAATCGACACACATTACCTCATCATGGCAAAGAAATACAGTTTTTTAGACATTTAAAAAAATGTATATAAAACAACTAAAAACTGAAATATCACATTTCAGTAAGTATTCAGACCCTTTACTCAGTACTTTGTTGAAGCACCATTGGCAGTAATAACAGCCTCAAGTTTTCTTTGGTATGAAGCTTCAAGCTTGGCATGCCTGTATTTGGGCTGTTTCTGTCTGGTTGGATGGGCAGCATTGCTGCACAGCTATTTTCAGGTCTCTTCGGAGATATTCGATCGGGTTTAAGTCCGGGCTCTGGCTGGGCCACTCAAGGACATTGAGACATGACCCAAAGCCACTCCTGCTTTGTCTTAGCTGTGTGCTTAGTGTCATTGTCCTGTTGGAAGGTGACCTTTGTCCCATTCTGATGTCCTGAGCGCTCTGGAGCAGGTTTTCATCCAGGCTCTTGTTTCTCATGGTCTAAGAGTCCTTTAGGTGCCTTTTGGCAAACTCCATGCGGGCTGTCATGTGACTTTTCCTGAAGAATGGCTTCCATGTGGCCACTCTACCATAAAGGCCTGATTGGTGGAGTGCTGCAGAGATGGTTGTTATTTTGAAAGGTTCTCCCATCTCCACAGAGGACCTCTGGGGCTCTGTCAGATTGACTATTGGGTTCTTGGTCACCTCCCTGACCAAGGCCCTTCTCCCCTGATTGCTTAGTTTGGCCGGGCGGCCAAAGTTCTTCCATTTAAGAATGAATGATGGAGGCAAATGTATTTTTTTAAATGTATAAAAGAATGATGGAGGCTACTGTGTTCTTGGGGAAATTCAATGCTGCAGAAATCATTTGGGAACCTTCCCCAGATCTGTCTCTCGACACAATCCTGTCTCGGAGCTCTACGGACAATTCCTTCGATCTCATGGCTTGGTTTTTCATCTGAAATGCACTGTCAACTGTGGGACCTTATATAGACAGGTGTGTGCCTTTCCAAATCATGTCCAATCAATTAAATTTACCACAGGTGGACTCCAATCAACTTGTAGAAACATCAATGATTATCAATGGAAACAGGATGCACATGAGCTCAATTTCGAGTCTCATGGCAAAGGGTCTGAATACTTATGTACATAAGGTATTGTTTTTTTATTTTCCTAAATTTGACACATTTTATAAAAAACCTTTCACTTTGTCAATATGGGGCACCACCCAGGACAATGGATCGGATCCCAGCCAGCGAGCCAAAACAACGACGCCATAAAAGAGGCAGACGAAGCGGTCTTCAGGTCAGGCTCCAGAGACAGGCACATCGCGCACCGCTCCCAAGTATACTACTCGCCAATGTCCAGTCTCTTGACAACAAGGTAGATGAAATCCGGGCAAGGGTAGCATTCCAGAGAGACATAAGAGACTGTAACTTTCTTTGCTTCACGGAAACATGGCTCACTCGAGACACGCTATCGGAGTCGGTACAGCCAGCTGGTTTCTTCACGCATTGCGTCGACAGCAACAAGCATCTTTCTGGTAAGGAGAAGGGCGGGGGGGTATGCCTTATGATTAACAAGACGTGGTGTGATCATAACAACATACAGGAACTCAAGTCCTTCTGTTCACCTGACTTAGAATTCCTCACAATCAAATATTGACCGCATTATCTACCAAGAGAATTCTCTTCGATTATAATCACAGCCGCATATATCCACCCCCCCCCAAGCAGACACATCAATGGCCCTGAACGAACTTCATTTGACTCTATGTAAACTGGAAACCACATATCCTGAGGCTGCATTCATTGTAGCTGGGGATTTTAACAAGGCCAATCTGAAAACAAGACTCCCTAAATTCTATCAGCATATCGATTGTGCAACCAGGGCTGGTAAGACCCTGGATCATTGTTATTCTAACTTCCGCAATGCATATAAGGCCCTCCCCCGCCCTCCCTTCGGGAAAAGCTGACCACGACTCCATTTTGTTGCTTCCAGCCTATAGACAGGAAGCTCCCGCGCTCAGGTCTGTTCAACGCTGGTCCAACCAATCTGATTCCACACAAGATTGCTTCGATCACATAGACTGGGATATGTTCCGCATTGCGTCAAACAACAACGTTGACGAATACGCTGATACGCTGATTTGGCAGGGTCTACAGTCAATCACGGATTACAAAAAGACAGACTAAACAACTTCTTTGCCCGCTTTGAGGACAATACAGTGCCACTGACACGGCCCGCTACCAAAACCTGCGGACTCTCCTTCACTGCAGCCGACATGAGTAAAACATTTAAACGTGTTAACCCTTGCAAGGCTGCAGGCCCAGACGGCATCACCAGCCGCGTCCTCAGAGCATGCGCAGACCAGCTGGTTGGTGTGTTTATGGACATATTCAATCAATCCTTATCCCAGTCTGCTGTCCCCACATGCTTCAAGAGGGCCACCATTGTTCCTGTTCCCAAGAAAGCTAAGGTAACTGAGCTAAATGACTACCGCCCCGTAGCACTCACTTCTGATTTTGCCTGGTATAGAAAATGTGCTCACTCGTCAGGAAACTGTTGTTCAGAAGAGCTAGCCAACAACACAGCTAACACAATCATTTCAAACTGAAGCTGGAAAGACTGCAAACTAGTTGACCTTCGTTTCATTTGCCCTTTTTTTTCAATTGACATGTCTTTGTATATATCCATAAAAATGATGCCAGTTGTTTCATCATTTCGACTGGCTGAGAACGACACGTGCATTACTATTGGACAGCTGGAGATCAAATTGGAATATTGAAACAATGTTGCAAATGTCAGAGAGACAGACAGCAAGGTTATACAAATCTCTGCTGTTCAAAACTAAATGTTAGTCTAAAAGAAATGTGAGATAATGTCTAGATGCTTTTTTATAGTGGAAATCAAGTTTATGAATTGCCTGGCTGGGCTGATGCGACGGTGGATTGCGCAGTCAGATGGAACAGAGTAAATAGGCATTTTAATGTCATAGATTTAGCCAGTAGTAATTTATGGAATAGACACCAGCTGGAATACGGTTTTAACCTATCAGCATTCAGGATTAGACCCACCTGCTGTATAAAGAGTCATTGAACGCTTGTCAGCTCATATTCTGTTTATACTGTATATTGTTGTTTATGCTCTGTGTATGTATACTGTATTCTTGACATGGCTCGTCCAAATATACTGTACCTGCAAAATTGTGCACCAATATTGCATTTTAAAAGCCTCTTTAAAAAAAAGTGCCCTTTAATATAGACCACATGGAGAATTCAATAAATCTGATTTTTATATATGAACAAAGGCTAAAAGTGCCAAAATGCAGCATTTTGACATGTCCCTCTGTCAACCTTGTGTCCCTTTTAAGAAGATTTCAACCCACTTAATCCCAAAATGTGTCCAGGTTTCGCCATAATTGTAAAGCCCTAATTATTTTTATTGCTTTGACAAAGTAATTTCTGTGGTACAATTTTTTTATTTAACCGCTTGAGATGGAAAAATATTTTTGAACATGTGCTCTTTACGACAGAATGTTAAAATGAGGTGAAATCAAAAGGTTACATTACTGTGCTTACCATTTTCTTCTCCAAATTATATACGGCCTCTATGTAACGGATGTGAAACGGCTAGCTTAGTTAGCGGTGCACGCTAAATAGTGTTTCAATCAGTGACGTCACTTGCTCTGAGACCTTGAAGTAGTAGTTCCCCTTGCTCTGCAAGGGCCGCAGCTTTTGTGGAGCGATGGGTAACGATGCTTCGGAGGGTGACTGTTGTTGATGTGTGCAGAGGGTCCCTGGTTTGCGCCCAGGTATGGGCGAGGGGACGGTCTAAAGTTATACTGTTACATTGGTGCCATGACCCGGATCACTGGTTGCTGCGGAAAAGGAGGAGGTCAAAAGGGGGGTGAGTGTAACGGATGTGAAACGGCTAGCTTAGTTAGCGGTGCGCGCTAAATAGCGTTTCAATCAGTGACGTCACTTGCTCTGAGACCTTGAAGTAGTAGTTCCCCTTGCACACCTGCCTACTTTGATATATCTAATTTGGATGCCTATTTCTTGATTTATTTGTTATATTTGTTGTTGTTGTTTGTGTGTGTGTGTGTGTGAGTGTGAGTGTGAGTGTGAGTGTGAGTGTGAGTGTGTGTGTGTGTGCGTGCGTGTGCGTGCGTGTGCGTGCGTGTGCGTGTGCGTGCGTGTGCGTGTGCGTGTGTGTGTGTTGTATTTGCGAGACATTCTACTGTACTGCTAGTAACAAACATTGCGTTGCACCTCCTATAACACCTTCAAATCCTTGTAGCGACCAATAAACTTTGATTTGATTAGAAAATGTAATTCCAAGGATATGTATGCTTTTCCCTCAAATGACTATCTGTCATATCACTCTGCAGTCATTTGTCCACCACTGTGCCAGAACCCCCCTCTGTCATTAGTATCACCCTCGGAGTCTCTGAGCCTCTCTCCAATCTGTTTCCACAGCAACCGGACTGCCCCTCAAGGGTCAGCAATCATGACACAATGATGAAGGAGAACAAGATCTATATTCTCCAAAAGAATGGCTTCACGCAAAGACTAGAGGGGTTTAGATGTTTGATGTATCATCACAGTGGCAAATTGATGTCACCGGCAAAGTGTCAATGAGATATACAATATCCTTATTCCATGTCCATGTCTTTGTCTAGGCCTAGGGCATTATTTGTAGAATTTGTGTTATGCAAACGCACAAAAGGGCAAACTATATGTAATATATATAATATGTAAAGTAGAGATACCCTTCCATATCATTATCCCTGAGGAGAAGACAAATAATATGCCCTACAAGTGTTTCCCTTGATAAACATAGGTTAAGCGGAGCCCTTGCCTAAAAATGTTGACCTAATTTAATGTTTGGTGTTTGAAGCCTTGAATTTTGCCTTGAGGGCATTAGCTACTTGGCAAGAAAAGAATATAGGGAGAACAGGATGCCCTATATTCATCTAGTTTGTTGAATGGCCCTGGAAAAGTCAAGAGACAAAGCTATCTATGTCACAACAAAGGGAAGACATATACAGTTGTAGGATCTTCATTTGAACTATATTGTCAAAGAAAAATAATCCTGCAGCAACAGGATTCGAACGTTTAAGCTCAAGTGTTGGTCTTTCATCCCTTATCACCCCCTATTTTGTTAGAAAATCCAACTTTGAGAACAGTTTCAGATGCAATATGTTAGCCATCCCTCCTGATCAGCGTCTTTTAGCTAGCAGTAAAACAAACGTAAAGTACCAACGGGACATTCAAAACTGTAATATCTTATGCTTCACGGAGTCGTGGCTGAACGACGACATTATCAAGATACAGCTGGCTGGTTATACGCTGTAAAAGCAGGACAGAACATTTTTGTAAATAACAGCTGGTGTACAATATCTGAGGAAGTCTTGAGGTTTTGCCCTGCCTAAGGTAGAGTATCTCATGATAAGCTGTAGACCACAGTATCTACCTAGAGAGTTTTCATCTGTATATTTTGTAGCTGTATACATACCACCACAGACTGATGCTGGCACTAAGACCGCACTGAATGAGCTGTATTCTGCCATAAGCATGTAGGAAAAAGCTCACCCAGAGACGGCACTCCTTGTAGTCGTGGACTAGAACGCAGGAAAACTTAAACCCGTCTTACCAAATTTCTATCAGCATGCTAAATGTGCTACCAGATGGAAAAGAAACTCTGGACCACCTTTACTCCACACACACAGAGACGCATACAATACAATACTCCCTCACCCTCCATTTGGCAAATCTGACCATAATTCGATCCTCCTGATTCCTGCTTACAAGTTAAATTAAAACAGAAGCACCAGTGACTCGATCAATAAAACAGTGGTCTGATGAAGCAGATGCTAAGCTACAGGACTGTTATAGGAGCACAGACTGGAATATGTTCCGGGATTCCTCCGATGGCATTGAGGAGTACACCACCTCAGTCATTGGCTTCATAAATAAGTGCATTGATGACATCGTCCCCACAGTGACTGTACGTACATATCCCAACCAGAAGCCATGGATTACAGGCAACATTCACACTGAGCTAAAGTGTAGAACTGCCGCTTTCAAGGTGCGGACTCTTGTAACTTATTTCTTATAACCCAGAAGCTTATAAGAAATCCTGCTATGCCCTGCAACGAACCATCAAACAGGCAAAGTGTCAATACAGGACTAAGATCGAATCATACTACACCGGCTCTGATGCTCGACGGATGTGGCAGGGCATGCAAACCATTACAGACTACAAAGGGAAGCACAGACGATAGCTGCCCAGTGAAACAAGTGTACCAGATGAGCTAAACTACTTCTATGCTCTCTTTGAGGCAAATAACACTGAAACATGCATGAGCGCACCAGCTGTTCCGGAAGACTGTGTGATCACGCTCTCCGCAGCCAATGTGAGTAAGACCTTTAAACAGGTCAACATTCACAAGGCTGCAGTACCAGACGGATTACCAGGACATGTACTGCGAGCATGCGCTGACCAACTGGCAAGTGTCTTCACTAACATTTTCAATCTCTCCCTGTCCGAGTCTGTAATACCAACATGTTTTAAGCAGACCACCATAGTCCCTGTGCCCAAGAACACTAAGGTAACCTGTATAAATGACTCCCGTCCAATAGCACTCATGTCTGTAGCTTTAAACTCACATCCACAATGAGATGGCCAGCCTGCCAGCTTAGTGGAGTCTGCCACTAGCACAGTCAGTGTAGTCAGCTCAGCTATCCCCATTGAGACCGTGTCTGTGCTTCGATCTAGGTTGGGCAAAATTAAACATGGTGGTGTTCGCCTTAACAATCTCACTGGAATAAAGACCTCCATTCCTGTCATTATTAACTCACATCTCAAAATAGGGTTACTTAATGTTAGATCCCTCAAATCCAAGGCAGTTAGAGTCAATAAACGAATCAATTATCATCATCTTGATGTGAGTGGCCTGACTGAAAGATGGCTTAAGCCTGATGAATTTACTTTGTTAAATGATGCCTCACCTCCTGGTTACATTAGTGACCATATCCCCTGTGCATCCTGCAAAGGCGGAGGTGTTGCTAACATTTACAATAGCAAATTTCAATTTACAAAAAAAAACGACTGCGTTTTTGTCTTTTGAGCTTCTAGTTATGGGGACTGCGGTTGAAAATTAGCCGGCTGGCTAAAACCGGCACTTTTACTGAAACGTTGATTAATGTGCACTGTCCCTGTAAAAATAAAATAAACTCAAACTCAAATATATGCAGCCTACTCAATCACTTTTTATAGCTACTGTTGGGCCATATATGGTGTTACTCACTGAGTTCCCTGAATTCCTATCGCACCTTGTATTCATGGCAGATAATATTCACATTTTTGGTGACTTTAATATTCACATGGAAAAGTCCACAGACCCACTCCAAAAGGCTTTCGGAGCCATCATCAACTCAGTGGGTTTGGTCCAACATGTCTCCGGACCTACTCACTGCCACAGTCTGTACCTAGTTTTGTCCTGTGGAATAAATGTTGTGGATCTTCATGTTTTTCCTCATAATCACAATTTTATTACGTTTGCAATCGCAACAAATAATCTGCTCAGACCCCAACCAAGGATCATCAAAAGCCGTGCTATAAATTCTCAGACAACACAAAGATTCCTAGATGCCCTTCCAGACTCCCTCCACCTACCCAAGGACGTCAGAATACAAACATCAGTTAACCACCTAACTGAGGAACTCAATTTAACCTTGCATAATACCCTAGATGCAGCACCCCTAAAAACAAAAAACATTTGTCGTAAGAAACTAGCTCCCTGGTATACAGAAAATACCCAAGCTCTGATGCAAGCTTCCAGAAAATTGGAATGGAAATGGCGCTACACCAAACTGGAAGTATTCCAACTAGCTTGGAAAGACAGTACTGTGCAGTATCGAAGAGCCCTCACTGCTGCTTGATCATCCTATTTAACTAACTTAATTGAGGAAAATAAGAACAATCCAAAATTTATTTTTGATACTGTCGCAAAGCTAACTTAAAAGCAATATTCCCCAAAAGAGGATGGCTTTCACTTCAGCAGTGATAAATTCATGAACTTCTTTGACAAAGAGATCATGATCATTAGAAAGCAAATTTCGGACTCCTCTTTTAATCTGCATATTCCTCCAAAGCTCAGTTGTCCTGAGTTTGCACAACCTAGGATCAAGGGAGACACTCAAGTTTTGTAATATTATATCTCTTGACACATTGATGAAAATAATGATGGCCTCTAAATCTTCAAGCTGCATGCTGAACCCTATTCCAATTAAACTACTGAAAGAGCTGCTTCCTGTGCTTGGCCCTCCTATGTTGAATATAATACACATCTCTCTATCCACCAGATGTGTACCAAACTCACTAAAAGTGGCAGTAATAAAGCCTCTCTTGAAAAAGCCTAACCTTGACCCAGAAAATATTTTAAAAACTATCGACCTATATCGAATCTCCCATTCCTCTCAAAACATTTTGAAAAAGCTGTTGCGAGGCAACTCACTGCCTTCCTGAAGACAAACAATGTATACAAAACACTTCAGTCTGGTTTTAGACCCCATCAGAGCACTGAGACTGCACATGTGAAGGTGGTAAATTACCTTTTAATGGTGTCAGACCAAGGCTCTGCATCTGTCCTTGTGCTCCTAGACCTTGGTGCTGCTTTTGATACCATTGATCACCACATTCTTTTGGAGAGATTGGAAACCCAAACTGGTCTACACGGACAAGTTCTGGTCTGGTTTAGATCTTATCTGTCAGAAAGATATCAGTTTGTCTCTGTGGATGGTTTGTCCTCTGACAAATCAACTGTAAATGTCGGTGTTCCTCAAGGCTCTGTTTTAGGATCACCATTGTTTTCACTATATATTTTATCTCTTGGTGATGTCATTCAGAAACATCATGTTAACTTTCACTGATATGCAGACAACACACAGCTGTACATTTCAATGAAACATGGTGAAGCCCCAAAATGTCCCTCCCTGGAAGCTTGTGTGTCAGACATAAGGAAGTGGATTGCGGCAAATGTTCTATTTTTAAACTCAGACAAAACAGAGATGCTAGTTCTAGGTCCCAAAGAAACAAAGAGATCATCTATTGAATCGGACAACTAATCTTGGTGGTTGTACAGTTGTCTCAAAAAAATTGTGAAGGACCTCTGCGTTACTCTGGACACTCTCTCTTTTGACGAACATATCAAGACTGTTTCAAGGACAGCTATTTTCCATCTACACAACATTGCAAAAATCAGAAACTTCCTGTCCAAAAATGAGGCAGAAAAATGAATCCATGATTTTGTCACTTCTAGGTTAGACTACTGCATTGCTCTACTTTCCGGCTACCCGGAGAAAGCACTAAATAAATGTATGATAGTGCTAAACATGGCTGCTAGAATCTTGACTATAACCAAAAAATGTGATCATATTACTCCAGCGCTAGCCTTGCTACACTGGCTTCCTGTTAAGGCAAGGTCTGATTTCAAGGTTTTACTGCTAACCTACAAAGCATTGCATGGGCTTGCTCCTACCTATCTTTCCGATTTGGTCCTGCCGTACATAGCTACACATACGCTACAGTCCCAAGACGCAGGCCTCTGTACTGTCCCTACAATTTCTAAGCGAACATCTGGAGGCAGGGCTTTCTCCTATAGAGCTCCATTTTTCGGGAATGGTCTGCCTATCCATGTGAGAGACGTAGACTTGGTCTCAACCTTTAAGTCGTTATTGAAGACTCATCTCTTCAGTAGGTCCTATGACTGAGTGTAGTTTGTCCCAGGAGTGTGAAGGTGAACAGAAAGGCACTGGAGCAACGAACCACCCTTGCTGTCTCTGCCTGGCCTGTTCCCCTCTCTCTGCCTCAAACCCTATTACAATGGCTGAGTCACAAGCTTACTTGTGCTCTTCCATGCCGTCCCTAGGAGGGGTGCGTCACTTGAGTCACTGACGTGATCTTCCTTTCCGGGTTGGCGCCCCCCCTTGGGTTTGTGCAGTGGGGGAGATCTTTGTGGGCTATACTCCGCCTTGTCTCAGGATGGTAAGTTGGTGGTTGAAGATATCCCTCTAGTGGTGTGGGGGCTGTGCTTTGGCAAAGTGGGTGGGGTTATATCCTGCCTATTTGGCCATGTCCGGGGGTATCGTCGGCCCGGGGCCACAGTGTCTCCAGACCACTCCTCTCTCTCTCTCTCTCTCTCCCGGCTTTTCTAGGGAGTTTTTCCAAACCACCGCGCTTCTATACCTGCATTGCTTGCTGTTTGGGGTTTTAGGCTGGGTTTCTGTACAGCACTTTGTGACATCAGCTGATTGATTGATTGATTGATGAAGTGCTTTGAAAGGCTGGTAATGGCTCACATCAACACTATTATCCCAGAAACCATAGACCCACTCCACTTTACATACCTCCATAACAGATCCACAGATGATGCAATCTCTATTGCACTCCACACTGCCCTTTCCCACCTGGACAAAAGGAACACCCAGAGGTGAGGACTTGAGTCACTTGACTTGGACTCGAGTCAGACTCGAGTCACAAATATGATGACTTGTAACTCGACTTTAACACCAATGACTGGTCGCTTAACTTGGACTTGAGCCTTTTTACTCGAACTGACTTGATACCCTCCCCAAGCCCAAATATAAAAAATGATGCTATTGAGAAAAAGTGTGCAGCCCATCAACTCTTCATTTAACTGATTACAGTTTGAATCGGACAGCAGCCAATCAAAAGTTGCTCATGGCAGTGCAGAGGAACGTCGGCTGCTGCTCTATTTTACTGCTGCTCTTTAATTACCTGTTACTTTAATTTCTTATTCTTATTCATTTTTAAATAACTGCATTGTTGGTTATGGACTAGTAAGTAAGCATTTCACTGTAAGGTGAAACATGTTGTATTCAGCGCATGTGACAAATAAAAAGTTGATTTGATTTGGGCAGATGACGTGTGACGTCCATAGGCATTTTTCCCATTACTTTTTTCACGCCAATAGGCATGCACATTTGAGTGCAATGAAAATGAATGGGACATATTGAGTATGTTTACATTCACAGTAATAATTTGATATTAAACTGATTATGTCAGTAGGCACATTATGCAGTAGTAATATCCTAAATCGGCGTAAGGTCAAAATCAAAGGAAGCATATGCAGAATAAAACACCTTGTTTTCAGTGCAATCTTTTGAATTACTAGGACGTGTAAACACCTTCAATCGGTGTTCCAGCTGTGTATTTGATCTGCGCATGTGCTAGCACGTTGGGTTACAGATGTAACCTTGGTTCTCTGAGTAGAGGGTTTCCAAACGACCTACGGGGAACTACTTCCCCTTCACGCGATATGATTGACATGCTTAATATCAAAGATGTTTACAGTCAAGCCACACCCCTACTTTCCCCACATAACTTCACTTATAAAAGGCATGACATACTGTCTATTACTTCACTCGAACCCCATGGAGGTGGAGGAACGACATGAAAGCTTGGCGACCTGTTACTATACTCAGAGAACCAAGGTTGCATACATAAAAATGTGATTCACATTTATTTTAATTCAATACAAGTTTTTAAAAAACAACAACAAAAAACGTTTTTTTCCTTCACATTTTCAAAAACAGTCCATTTATATTTTCCAATGGGGCTATACATTTGGGTGAGTTTCTTTTCACGCCTCAGTAGCCTTGTTTCACTGCCAAAAATAAAATTAAACCATCTAGTGTTCAGCTAAATAACAACACAATGTCATGCAGGTAGCCTAGTCAAATAATTACCATCCAATCACATTCTGTTACTCTCTCGTGGGAATTCCACTAACGGTTAATATGTAGCCAAACGTAGCTGCTGCTTATTCCATTTGCTCAAAAATGTATAAATGGTTGCGTCCATAGAGACACGTATCAGCTCCACTGGTAGTACTGCTACTACCAGCAGTACTACACCTGCAACTGTCGACGATACAAGTTGTTCTGCTTCCACGAGCACATCCAATGCTAGCATCAGTAATTCAAAATATGTTGTTAGCCCAGCTAGCATGTGAATCTGATGCAGCCGAAGAGCTACTGCCCCCTTTTTACCCAGGAAAGCACTGAACAACAGACAGGGATGTTGAACTATTGAAGAGGCGTAAATATGATGAGAACTACATTGATTTGGGATTCACTTATATTGGGAGTAGTGCCTTTCCTCCGGGCGGCAGGTAGTCTAATGGTTTGAGCATTGGGCCAGTAACCGAAAGGTTGCTGGATCAAATCCCTGTGCTGACAAGGTACAAATCTGATGTTCTGCCCCTGAACAAGGCAGTTAACACACTGTTCCCTGGTAAGCTGTGATTGTAAGTAAGAATTTGTTCTTAACTGACTCACCTAGTTAAATAACTTTATGGGTGGTACTGGAAACCAGTACAACAGGAGAGGATATAAGTACTGAGAGGATATAAGTACTGAACAGCACTGAACTGAACAGCTTTGTGACATCAAATGGACTTCGGTGGTCAAGATGTGTTGGTATCTGTACTGATTGCGGAAAAGCCATGACAGGGAGACATAGCGGAGTGGTAACACGCGTGCAAGCAGCTGCTCCTTGCTCCCTACGCCACTTGGGTACACTGCAGCATCCACCGAGAGGCTCTTGCTGCCAAGGGAATGCCTGACAGCTTGAAAGATGTTTTGGACTCCACAGTGAAAATGGTTAACTTTGTTAAAGTAAGGCTCCTGAACTCTTGTGTATTTTTGGCACTATGCAATGATATGGGCAGCGACCATGTAACGCTTTTACAACATACAGAAGTGTCCTGGTTATCAAGGGGCAAAGTATTGACACAAATATTTCTGGTCGACCATGGGACATGATGGGACATGATGATGCTAGAGCTGTGGTACATAGCATCATCACAGCGCTCATAGTCTGTGTCATAAGAGTGGGAAGCTGACAATTACTCCGGAGGTTGCACCTGTTGCACCCTCTACAACCACTGTGATTATTATAATTATTTGACCCCCCCCCCCCGTTTGAACATCTTGGCCATTTACTATTATAATCTCAACCCGGCACAGCCAGAAGAGGACAGACCACCCCTCAGAGCCTGGTTCCTCTCTAGGTTTCTTCCTAGGTTCCTGCCTTTCTAGGGAGTTTTTCCTAGCCACTGTGCTTCTACATCTGTTTGGGGTTTTAGGCTGGGTTTCTGTATAGCACATTGTGACATTGGGTAATGTAAAAAGGGCTTTATAAATACATTTGATTGATTAATTGATTGATTGATTGGACAGTACGCCAGTGTCATCCGATTCAACAACCACGCTCCGTTCAGAGGTAGGGTTTGGATTTGGTACCACCGGGGGAAGCCTGGTCAGAATGTGCTTGAGGGCAGATTCAATGGTTGCCATACAACTGTCCAGTGACTTAATCTCCTTGTGCATCTCCGTGCATCGAGATTTGTGCCCAGGCGAGGATGAGCGATGACGTTTATTGGGCAGTGGATCACGAGGGGAGTGAGACCCATTATTATACCTGGAGAGTTGGAATGATCATTGATCTGTGTGGCAGACTCATCTGATGAAAATCCAGAGGCTCCGCCCCCAAAGCACACTAGTCGAGATTTCAAAGCTCTTGGTTTGAATTTCTAACAGTAAGTACAAGAGCTTCTACCCTGTGCAGCATGTTCAGATCCCAAACAAAGAACGCAATGTGTGTGCTCATTTGAAGCTGGGAGTTGTTTTTCACACTGTTGACATGGGTGGAATGACGTCATGTTTACAGCACTGAATCAGTGTTCAAAGAACGGATTTTAACATAAGAGAAGTGTGTCCCAAGAAAAAGGTAACAAAAAACAGCTTTTTGTTTCAGTGTGTCTCAGTGTATGCTTCGATTACCTCGGCATCGGTCTAGGATGCATACCGTCTAGGATGCATCGTCCGGGTTTGTCATTGTAAATAAGAATTTGTTCTTAACTGACTTGCCTAGTTAAATAAGGGTTAAATAAATAAAATAATTAAGAACATACAAAAAATCTGAATGGCAGAGTCAAGCAAGGACTGTCAGGTTCGGCGTTGGTGGACTTGGTCAAGCGAGGACCGGTAGCCTACAACACCGCTGAGCTCCGTGATCACAGCAAAACTCCAAGTGAGGGAGTGGTAAGGTTGGATCAATGGGTCAACAAGCACCAACAGCCTCCCGGATGGCGCAGTGGTTTAAGGTGTGCAACTAGAGATTCTGGGTTCGGGTCCAGGCTCTGTCGCAGCCGGCCGCGACCGGGAGTCCCATGGGGCGGCGCAAAATTGGCCCAGCGTCATCCGGGTTAGGGGAGGGTTTGGCCGGCAGGGATGTCGTTGTCCCATCGTGCACTAACAACTCCTGTAGCAGGCCGAGCGCAGTGCAAGCTGACTTCAGTCGCCAGGTGTACAGTGTTTCCTCTGACACATTGGTGCAGCTGGTTCCGGGTTAAGTGGGCATTGTGTCAAGAAGCAGTGTGGCTTGGTTGGGTTGTGTTTCGGGGGACGCACGGCTCTCGACCTTTGCCTCTCCCGAGTCAATACCGGAGTTGCAGTGATGAGACATGACTGTAACTACCAATTGGATACCACGAATTTGGGGAGAAAAAGGGGTAAAAATGTAATAAAAAATTAAAACAAGCACCAACAACAGCTATGCGTGGCTAATTTAGCTAGCTAGTTAACTTCTTAGGTAACGGGATAGACCCGAAGCTAACACATAAGGATAGAAATGCCTACAAAAAGTAATAAAAGTTAGCTAGTATGGGCAGGTACAATAATGAGAGCAAGAGAGAGGGAGTAGATTAGATAATATAACTACTCGCGGCACCTCCTCAAGTCATAGAAGAATCGTAAGAAAGTAATCCAAATGAGATTAATAGCAATCTTGCATTGTAAAACACATAAATGTGATCGTGAAGAAAATGTCACACCTCATCACCTTTTATGGGCACAGTAATGGTGTGGCGTGACTGTAAACATCTTAGATATTATTAATCTTAATCACATTGCGTGAAGGGGAACCAATTCCCATAGTTTGTTTGGCATCCCGTTGTGTCAATCAATTGAGACGATCAGACAACACTTGTATCCTAACTGCAACTTGTCAATATTCCAAAACCCTTTTGCAAGCCTCATGTGTCCCCATGATCTGTTTTGTAACATGAGTCCCTATGAAACACAGACACACACTCTGGAAATAGATAGTGATAAAGTAGTGAAAAAAAACGCGGCACCAAGCCGTTAGCCAGTGACTTAATAAGCTGATTGTGGCCTGGCTGCTCATTGTGCCTCCTGAATTGACAAACACAGAGTTGGAATTAGCTAGCTAGCAAATTATTTTGTCTACTGATAAACAGTGTGTAGCTTGCGCTTTATTTACGATAGTTTGACAGCTTGCAGATGATGAAGTTGTCAACATGTTATTGTTCTCAGAAATTAGTACTGAGCGCGAAGCCAGACTTTCCTAACTCGATAGACTGTTTGCAGTGCACTGACTAGTTTTCATGCACATTTTATTTCGTTATTTTTGGTTGTACTTTTTACCCCTTTTTCTGGATATCCAATTGGTAGTTACAGTTTTGTCTCATCACTGCAACTCCCGTACGAACTCAGAGAGGCGAAGGTCGAGAGCCGTGCGTTCTTCAAAAGACGACCCTGCCAAGACGCACTGCTTCTTGACACACTGTCCGCTTAACCCGGTAGCAAGCCACACCAATGTGTCGGAGGAAACACCGTACAACTGGTGACCGAAGTCAGCGAGCATGCGCCCGGCCGCCACAGGAGACTCTAGAGCGCGATGGGACAAGGACATCCCGGCCGGCCAAACCCTCCCCTAACCCAGACGACGCTGGGCCCATTGTGTGCCGCATCATGGGTCTCACAGTCGTGGCCGGCTGCAACACAGCCTGGGATCGAACTCGGGTCTGTAGTAATGCCTTTGACTGCCGTGCCACTCGGGAGGCCTCATGCTAATTTCACTTGAGAAATACTGCACCAAATAGCTTAGCTATGTACAATTGCATGACTAAGACTTCCTTTGCAAAAACGTCTACATTAATTAAAGATTTCTTAATTTATCTTAGATTAATTGTGACTATTTTAAGGAAGTGACTATTTTGAGGAAGTGACTATATTGTTGCTACGGTGCCAAGGTACGATATGTGTACATAACACACCCACCTCAAACCACACTTCCCAAGACAACTCTCGTTTTTTGGCATCAGTCATGGCCGCTAGCATTTCTTAATGAGCAATCTTCAAAAGAAGGACAAATCAGGAAGTATATTGCAGAAAAGTTCTCCTGCAACAGGGTGATCAAATGAAAATCCTATCAATGTACAGTAAACATTAAAATAGAATTTGTTGGCTAAAGAGCTCAGGTCTTTCCCTTGACAGCCATTCTGTGAATTGTCTCTCTCTGTCTGTGCTGTGCTAAACTAATCCCTAGCAGTCTCCTGCCTACTCTATCATTAGCATTGCCACCTTTGGCTGTGTAAATAATGCAGGCCAGACATTGGCTGATTAATGCATTATTCAGTGGAGAGCGGATCACACAGTACAAGGCATGAGTCCTGCTAGACCTAGCCTAAGACTAGGCCGGCCACCTGACCACACACACATAGCCAGGTGGAACACCACCCATCCACGCAACGGAGGATGACTGGTTTAGTCTGACTCAGGCTGCAAGGCCGAATGACAGTGATTAATAATGTCTTGTCATGAGGCAGACCCTGTGTCTTTATAGAAACAGAGCTGTTTGGTATGAAGTTGCAATTCTGTGGTGATGCAGGAAAAATTGTCTACTGGTTAATAAGACAACTTGGATGTAAAGGCCTATCTACCTATAGTCGGGCTAAAAATATCTGTTTTCTAGTTGTTGCCCGTGCATTGTCAGTTGATGTACGGCATAGTGTGTAGGCTATACCTGTGAAACCAAGTAAGGGAGCTCTTTAGCTAATCAATAACAAAACTAGCAGACACTGCAGCCCGTGAAGACTTGAAGACATGCGTTCCTGCCATAAGGATCCGGTAAGGGAAGTTTGGGAGGGGTAGTGTGCAAGGGCAAGTGAACAAGAGCATTGTGTATTATAACTATCGGCCTCTGTGTGTGTCAGCCTGTCTTGAATTATGACCACCTCTCTCTCCAATCACTATGGGCTGCACATGTGAGATGACTAGGGGTCACCATTGGGGTCATCTCCATGGAAACATCAATTCATGTTACCACTCTGCCCACATGCTGGGCAGGAACATAGAAATGTAATGCATTGGTTGAAGATTTGCCTAACATCTAAAGTGACATTCTAATGAATGTCAAACAAATTGTCAATAGACATCTAATACAAATGATGCAGTTTACAGTGACATGTGTTCTACATTTGATATTGCCTCTCTCTCTCTGTGTGTGTGTGTGTGTGTGTGTGTGTGTGTGTGTGTGTGTGTGTGTGTGTGTGTGTGTGTGTGTGTGTGTGTGAGTACAGTATGTGGTTCTGAATAAACAAATGTTTATCCTAATCAAGTTGGAGAGTAGGCCTAAAGACCCGAAATATCAATATATGCAGAAAAGGGTGGGGATGGGAGTGCTCTTACATTCCAGGTGCTTTTTCTTGGGCGCCATCACCTCATGAGTGGTGGCTTTGCAGACGGCGCGAGATACCTCTGATCCCGTCAACTGGTACTGCGCAGCGGCAATACGATCCGTGAGCGTCTGCCCCGACATTTTCCCCCCGTGTAGTCGACCACCTCAAGAACTTATTTCACTAATGAGAAAAAAGAATATGAAAAGGCGGTCTTCCTACAGGAATACAGGTATCAACGATGCCAGTGCAGTGCGGTCCTCTCCAAATCCCTCACGGATAGGCCTGTGACCTTCTGAATGGGTAACACATTTTCAAAATTAGCTCAAGTAAATAAATAAAGACATAATTTGAAATTAAATAATTAGGTCACGTTTATATGTGTGTTCTGACATGGTTAGACTTACGCAAGATTGCTCTCTTCCCTTGCCTTGTGTCCCGTTATAACGTCCAGTTCAGCACCTTGGATAACGCCACTCTTACGTAACACTACGCTGGCAATAGAATATATTTCCTTGCACCACAGCAATAAAGCAATAGGCCTAACAAAGAATCAACCAGGAGATCGAAAACGTTGCGACCGCGCAGCGCTTCTTGTCCTCGGAATGAATGGATTTGGCCAAATGTCCAAACTTCATCAGAAATCCACAGAATATTCTCTTATCCGTTTTGCAGGAACATCGAATTGACGGTCAAGTGTTTCCACTCCCCACGCAAAACGGTAAACCGGAGGAGGTAAATGCACGGGTAGAATGTAGAGCTTTCAAAATAACCGTTTTGTAGTAATGACGCACAGTGTCCTTGTCGGCTCGTGGGTTAAAATATTCCTACCGGATCTTTTTTTCTGATCAGGAATGTCTGATAGGCGCGTTGCCCTTCTCTCTTTGTCTACAGCAGTTGCGCCTCTTCCCCCCTGTGGCAGTAGCCAACACTGACCGGCGCACCAATCCAAGGACGCGGAATAGGCTACTATATGAAGATGGAGATGTTGGAAATAATTGTGTATTTAATTCACTCGTTCGTTTATTTATTTATTTAGAGTGTCTATCTGTCTGCCGTTCTGTCCTCTCTTCCCTCAGTGCAGTCAGTGTTAGGTCAGGGTATTAGCCGACACACGCCCAAGTCTACCACGCTCACGGTCGTGCGTTCCTAAAGGGGAGTATTCCTGTAGGCCTACAGTGTTCATTTTCAAGTGTGCACTGCTGCAAGGGTGCACAATATTAGAAACCGGGTTCGAACACACTGCGCACAGGGATTAGCCTATATTTTCCAAATGGCAGGTGCCCTCATGACGCTACTCTCTCAATTAAACTACTCTCTCATTATTACTGTAGCCTTGCCTGGTCGTTGACATTTTGCCGCACATTGTAGCCTATAAAGCAATATAATTAGCATAATTGTATTGCCTCGACCCCTTATAAATAAAGTAGCGTTGTCTGCCGTTTGTTGCAAAGGCTATACAGAGCAAGATAATATGATAGACAATAACTGCATTTTATTATACACATTTATTCTAGGCACTTTATTAGAGGCTCTATGATTAAAAATATACCGTATTTATTTGTCTTGGGAAAAAAAACATTGGAAAAACAAACCCACTAATTGTTCCACTAATTGTTCTTGTTTGAAATCGTCGTCTAAACGGTGGCCACTGAATTAATGCATCAAAACAGAATGTGTAATCCGCCCAGTTCATGTGCTCAGATTATTGGGTTCGTTCCAAGTAGCAGCGCACCACAGTTGAAGGGCGTGGTCACGTGACGTACCCTGAACCGCAGCCACGTCGCCAGGAGAATCAGGAAGCTTTCCATTCACTCCACTTCCTTGGTAGCTTCTTCTTCAACAACTGCAAGTAAGTGAAAGAAAAACAATTTATCAGTTTAGTAAGTATTTCGAAATTAATAGGCTGTATTCTGTTGATCGTTTAACAAGTAAATTACGCTGCACGTATGTCAGAGGAGCTCAATCATGTTTCTGCAGTAGCTAGCTGGTTGACATCAATGTTCAGCACAGACAACGTTACACCTTTGACCCGTAAAGTATGTCCTAGTAGAGCATAGGTTTATGGTGGATTAACGACGAATGCATGATGAACATGTTTTCTCAGAAACCTCATTAAATTGACAGATCAAATATTGTAATAGTGTTTACAAAGGTGTATGGCTGTCGTCGTTATTATTGTAATGTGTTCAGAATGAATATCAGATCATGATGATTCTTTGGGGTTCCTAACATGTTTAGCCCCTTGACGACTATAAACTACATGTTATGAAGGAGAGGAGCTGAAGAGAGGAACCAACTTCAGACTATAAGGACATCCCCTTTGTTTCCCTGTTATGTGTTTCAGGAATGGCCCAGTTTGAGGAAGTATCCCAGAAGTCTGCTGTCCACCCTAAACCTGTAGGGTTGGTCCTACAGTATGGTACTGCTGGGTTCCGCACCAACTCTAAGCAGTTAGACCATGTCATGTTCCGAATGGGTTTACTGGCCACACTCCGCTCCAAGAAGACTAAGGCCACCATCGGAGTCATGGTCACTGCGTCACACAACCCTGAGGTGAACAAAACATGAAGTGCATTCAGTAGCCTATTAATCATTCACTGTGTTTGTGTGGCTTCAGAGTCTCTCTTTAACTGATAGTCTCTGGTGTTTTATTCTGGTGTGCTCTCAGTGCCGATTTTCAGATATTATTAGAGGAAGGTTGTCTAGTATTGATTTGGTTTCAGGTAAACTATTGCTTTTCTGAATTACACAATATCCATGTTTCTCCCTCTCTCTCTCCCCCCCATTTACCTCACCCTCCATTTACCTATTCCTCTCATCCTCTCATACCCCTTCTTTCCGTCTCTCCACCTCTCCCTTCCTATCCACTATATCACCCCCTCCCCAGGAGGATAACGGGGTGAAGCTGGTGGACCCCATGGGGGAGATGGTGACCCCTGCGTGGGAGGTCTATGCCACCCAGCTGGCCAACGCAGAGCAGGAGGAGCTCCTCACCGCTCTGAAAGACGTCATAGAGAGAGAGGCCATCAGCATGGCCCAAGAGGCCAGCGTGTTCGTGGGCAAAGACACCAGGTACTGGGGTGTTCGCATTCTCTAGAAACTAAACTATAACCATGAATATCAATATAACGGGGTGAGTTCCTTTTGCATCACCCGGTGTCCTGGGTGGGTGGAGATTTAACTTTAGGACCAATGGAATGGTAAACTCTTTCCACATGAGGCACCGGGTGATGCAAATTAATGCAACCGTTCTGATTGGTCCCAGAAACCAATGGGTTGGGCCAGAACACACGTGGGTAAAGCGGCGTCTAAAAATATGTCATTGGCTTTGATACTTTCATTGGTTAGATATGATCCAGTCACTGATGACTTTGCTTTGTACAACATTTTGACGTCACCACAAACAACTTCAAAGATGGAATTCTCCGACTGAACTATGTAGCGAACATACAGCAGAGGAAGAATTCAGTTTGAGTCGTCAGGCAACTCGATATCTCCTTAGACGTTTAATCTGATTGGTTGTGTTACTTCAGGCCCAGTAGTGACAGCCTATCACAGGCAGTACTGGATGGAGTCCACGCCCTGGGAGGCCACAGTAAAGGTGCGTTAACTCTTAGGTTTCCTTAGCTGTCTATTATGTCAATCCTTCTGTCATTCTTATTCGACTACACCTTGGTGTGTGATTGATTGTTGGTTATTTTATTTTTATTTTTTGTAAATCACTGATTGGTATCTTTCCCTGTCTATCAGACTATGGCTTGGTGACCACACCCCAGCTGCACTACATGGTATGCTGTCAGAATACCCAGGGTCGCTATGGTGAAGCCACTGTCAAAGGTTACTACCGGAAACTTTCCCAGGCTTTCATCCAGCTCACTAAGAACGTAAGACTACATCACCTCTCTGTCTGTTTGTAACACTATAATAACCTCCATTTAATAAGCATGACTATAAATAAAACATTTGTATTCTATCATTTATAATCACATACACACATTTGTAAGCAGTTATAAGCATGTATATTATTTTATAAATCATGTATACACATTTTCAAGCAGTTAAATGATTGTTCATGAAAAATAATGTTACCCATTCCGCCCCCTCTCTCCAGGTGCCTAACCGTACAGATGATCAGAAGGCCCTGCTGGTGGACGGCGCTAATGGTATCGGTGCTCTGAAGGTGTGTGAGATGGAGACCTACCTGAAGAATGAGCTGCAGCTGTCCCTCTTCAACGACGGCTCCAGCGGGAAACTCAACCACCTGTGTGGAGCCGACTACGTCAAAGTACAGCAGAGAGCTCCCAAAGGTGCGACTGCAGTCCAGCAGACCTCTCCTGGTCTCTTTTCTCTCCATGTGTGCCTCTCAATAGGCCACAAATAGCATCCTCGCCCAGTTTTCTGTATTTTATTTGCACGGCATCTGTATTGCTGTGAAGAGATGGGGTAAGTCAAGTGAAAGCTATATGGAGAATATCCACTTGCAACTGTCATTTTACATTTCAGATCTGTATCGGGAAAGAACAAGGAGAGGAAGCTACTTAAGATTATTTACGTTAGTCATTTAGCAGACGCTCTTATCCAGAGCGACTTACATTAGCAAGTGCATACATGTTCATCATTTTTTCTCAAACTGTCCCCCGTGGGTATTCAACCCACAACCCTGTATTTGCAAGCTCCATGCTCTACCAACTGAGCTACACAGCGACTGCTGTTATTGAGGTAGGGCTCACCTCTTGGTGTGTCCTAATGCACCGTGAGGTCGACACCGAACTTTGACTCGAGTGTGTCTCAGACTACAGGTGACTGATAAACAGACCTGCTATATCTCATTATGAAACGCAGGACAGTCAGGATTGTTATATTATAGTTTCCATGTTTGGCAACCAGAGGGAAGACATCTCAATGAGTTACATGTAATAAATACTGTAGGCCACAGCCAGACTCCTGAAGTGGATGGCTCTGACCCTTCTTCTTCTCTCTTTTTTCCTCTCTCTCTCTCGCTCTCTCTCTCTAGGGGTGGAGATGACTGCTGGGGAGCGTTGCTGTTCCTATGATGGCGATGCTGATCGTATAGTTTATTACTACAGCGGCTCTGCAGGGAGATTCCATCTGCTAGATGGAGACAAGATTGCCACTCTCATCAGCACCTACCTCAAAGAACTGCTCACACAAGTATATGCACACACACTCACACACTTGCTATACTTACCTTGGATGCTTTAATCTCTGGTGGGCAGACTGCAGCATTTCTTCATTGCTTCTCTTAACATGTATGGACTCAGAAATTAATCGAGCAGCTGACCAATTACGCAAGACTTTAGTTCTGGGTTAACCACGATGAATGATGCTTAAACACGCCCCTACATAACACACACGAACTTGGTACCATCCTCATTCAGAAGTGTGCACACACTAACCTGTGTTCCCCCTGTGTGTGTTTGGGTTTGTGCAGGCTAGTCTTGACCTGCAGATAGCCGTGGTGCAGACAGCGTACGCTAACGGCAGCTCTACACAATACCTGGAAGATACCATGAAGGTGTGGACACACACTCATCAGTCTTTCCAACACACACATGCGATCAGTGCTGACCTCTCATCCCTCTTGCCAGGTAATAGTGAGGTGTACCAAGACAGGAGTGAAACACCTTCACCATGCAGCCCAGGAGTTTGACATTGGTGTTTACTTTGAGGCTAACGGCCATGGGACTGTGAGTAAGCCACATACAAATACACACTCGCACTGAAAGCACGCAATCAATGGCCGCCCGTCTGACAATGGTTATGTTGTGGTCCTGTCTCAGGTTCTGTTCAGTAAAGCAGCAGAGGAGAAGATTCAGAAGCTAGCCCAGGACTCCAACACCAACGACGAGAGGAGGAGAGCTGCGCTTCTACTGCAGAACACGGTCAACCTCATCAACCAGGTATGGCCACACATTGTCAGGTCAACACAGGGTGTTTCTAAATATGCATACTACAGTACCGTGGTCCGAGCACTGAAATTGGAGCATGCATCAGTCGGAGTCCAAATAAAAGCACGGAGGGCACTTCTTGGATGCGTAATCCGCTTGTGCACATTTCTAAGCATTTAACCTTTATTTAACTAGGCGAGTCTGTTAAGAAATATAACGCAACCGCTGGTGGACATTATTTGGGCTGATGCAAGAGAAAATAAACTCTGACTTCAGAATGAAATGTTGCCTATTCACATCTCATATGTTGCCTATTCACATCTCATATGTTGCCTATTCACATCTCATATGTTGCCTATTCACATCTCATATGTTGCCTATTCACATCTCATATGTTGCCTATTCACATCTCATATGTTGCCTATTCACATCTCATATGTTGCCTATTCACATCTCATATGTTGCCTATTCACATCTCATATGTTGCCTATTCCCATCTCATATGTTGCCTATTCACATCTCATATGTTGCCTATTCACATCTCATATGTTGCCTATTCACATCTCATATGTTGCCTATTCACATCTCATATGTTGCCTATTCACATCTCATATGTTGCCTATTCACATCTCATATGTTGCCTATTCCCATCTCATATGTTGCCTATTCACATCTCATATGTTGCCTATTCACATCTCATATGTTGCCTATTCACATCTCATATGTTGCCTATTCACATCTCATATGTTGCCTATTCACATCTCATATGTTGCCTATTCACATCTCATATGTTGCCTGACTACAGTATTTTATGTTAAAGGTCCAATGCAGCTGTTTTTATCTCAATATCAAATCATTTCTGGGTAACAATGACGTGCCTTACTGTGATTGTTTCTTTTTGACCATTTGTTTTGAGGTGTTTTGACTAATATTAAAAAAATTCACTTGCTAGCTAACCAACAACTGTAACAATGTATTTCATAGACAACAAGTGCTTATGTGCAATTTATTCAATAAACATTGGAGGCAAAATATAGTTTACATGTTGTCAACAATCTAAGCCAACCCCGTTGTTTTTGCCCCATATTTGCGCACTTGTTGCTAAACAACCAACCCATCTATTGGCAGAGAGGTTTGGAATTGCCTTTATTATTGGTCCATTAACACATTTTCTGGTGGTCACCAGGCAGGCCAAAACTCCATCCCACCAAAACAGGCTGAAATTTCAGTTCTTACGGCTCACACACATCGTACCGAATGTGGCTCTAGCGTTTGTCTGCCGATCGTTCAGCACACGGTGTTTTAGGGACCACCCGCTGTAGACGTCTGACTGTTGACATTTTTTCACGCGAATAAACTATCTGGTTAGCTAGATTATTGCTATTGACATATAGCTAGCTGATAGTTATAAAGTAAAATGTTTGCTTTGTGTATATCTTGTTTCATCTATTGGTGCCATTGTCCTGGCTGGAAGAAGGTTCAGTGAATGGGGGGGGGGGGGGGGGGGTGTGAGGTAATACAGTAGGGGAAGTGCGAGTGCTTCTCAAATGTAATGTTTTATGTATTCTCCACACTCTCGTCCTCACAAGAACATACTCAAGAGAATGTCCTCTGAGAATGCACTCGGCACATGAGTGTACAGCACTGTAATATGCATATTGCGAAACGCCCACAGTCAACCATTTTAGCAATTCAGGGACTACACACAGTCATTGCAATGAAGGGTCAAATTCTGTGTGCATTACTTACATTTTTTTCTCTCCCTCTCTCTGTAAGACTGTGGGAGATGCTATCTCTGACATGCTGCTGATTGAGGCTGTGTTAGCCATCAGAGGGATGACAGTACAACAATGGGACGCCATCTACACAGACCTGCCCAACAGACAGCTCAAAGTCAAGGTGTGTGTTTGTGCGTGTGTGCACTCAGGGAGTTGCATCGTATGTTTCTATAAATGACTGTATATTAAAAGGAAACTAGTACATATGTTTTAACACAGTTCATCCCAGTGCCTCACAGTTGCAGTGTTGTTGTGCGGCCTATAGGTGGCAGACCGGCGGGTGATTGACACTACAGATGCAGAGAGGAGAACAGTGAGTCCAGCAGGTCTGCAGGAGGCCATAGACAGCCGGGTGAAGAAGTACAGACGGGCACGCTCCTTTGTCCGTCCCTCTGGCACAGAGGATGTGGTCCGAGTGTACGCCGAGGCAGACACACAGGTGGGACTGAGAGGCTGAGACATGGAGTGATAGTGAGCCACTCAATTCACCTTCCATGTTCACTCTCTATGCCTTTAACTTTCTTTGCACTTTCTTTTTCTGTCTCTCACTGTCTGATGGTGGTGATGGTAATGTGTTTCTGTGTGTTTCAGGAGAGTGCCGATGCCCTGGCACATGAAGTTAGCCTGGCAGTGTACCGCCTCGCTGGAGGAGTAGGAGAGGAGCCTAAATCGTTATAAAACACACACACTATGCAATTTAAGTCTAATGAAAAATCCATTAATCTCCTGAAGATGGACCACACTTCCTGAACCCAGTCCCATTTTGTAGCCTTTTTATCAGGTGCCAAATCATTTTATACGGTATACTGAATTTAATACTGTATTATTGCTACTTTTCTATGAGTCTGGAAAATGTGATTGATTTCAGTAAATGTGAAGAGAGCATATGCTAAATAAGGTTCAATCAAATGTAATCCCCCTTCTTACCCAACCTTAATCCAGTCAATGTATTTGTTTTGTACTATTCCCATGTAATTATAAGTGTTTACATTACCGGTTATTATTGTAGATAAATTTAGCATTTCTGTTCATATCTGAGTAACTGCACTGCTATGAACAGATCTCAACTGGAAAGACTGTGCTGCTATGTAATTGTTCAACACCAAGAGTAAAGATATGAAAGTGAAACTGACATCAAACTTGTTCTGCACATTTTTTTTTAGTTCGTATCCTCTCAAAAACCCTCCAGTTACATGGAATAAATGGCATGCATTAGTACATAGACTTAATTGCCTTATTACTTAACAGAATAACCCAAATACAGGTATACTCTCTGAAATGACCACATCAGGAGAAAATATGGTAATTGCTTTTTTTTGTTTGTGTTTTTTGTTGCTTATATAGAGAGATGGTTCTAAGACACAGGGAAGTTAAAGGCTAACAGAAAGGCAGTGTGAGGCTCAGAGAGTTTAGTGCAGCCAGAGACACACAGAAGAGGACAAATAGGCGTCCTGATCCTGAAGACCATTATCCAAGGGGGTTGGTGTAGAATACATTTGTGGGTGGAAGAGCTAGGGCTTAGGTCTAAAGGGTATTTATTGGTCTAACATTCTAATCCTCGTCTGTGTCGTCAGCAGCTCCGGAGATGGAGATGGTGCATTCCTGTTTGTCACTCTCACACATGTCTTCTGTCTTAACTGTTCTGAGATAAAAGGCCAGGACAAAAGTGTTTTGAAAATGATACTGGGTGACACAAATATACAAATGTATACAAAAATGTACACAATTAGCATATTTTCAGATGACAAAAAAGATGACCGGTATTTCATATTTTATCGATAGATCATAGGTTATGACCCAGGCTTGCTCTACCTGATGAGAAGAGTCTTCCGCTCAGTCATCTCCACTGACTGTTCCTCATAGCTCTCTGTTGATTTCACCTCCACTGCCCCGACAGGGACCTCTTTGGTGTTTCCGTTATGTCCATTACTGGGGACTCTGCCCAGCACCATACCCGTTCCCAGAGGCACTAACGGAGGCAGAGGCGGAGCAAGCACTCATGCTAGCACTGATGGCCATGCCCCCTCTTCCTCCACCCAGAGACATGCTCTGTGCCATGGTATTGAGACTGGTGTCCTGCCCTCGATCAGCGCCCTGACAAATACACAACCACAGAGAAGCAATGACAAAACACATGTACACTTACTAACATATCAAAAGAACAACCATATCAAAAGACATGCATTGCTGCCTTTCCTTGTCTTCTCTTTTTAATCTCCTCCACAGATCTGACAAACCCAGGATAGGTGAAAGCAATATGGATGATTTCTACTGTGAATTTGCTTTCACCTGTCCACTTCTGTCTATTCAAGAAGGAGATAAGACGCGAGAAGAGCAGAAGCCTGTTTAGACTATTGGGGAAGGTGTGATGTCACCTGTAGGTGGTGATCTCATTCTCCAGGGCCATCTTGATGTTGAGCAGCTCCTGGTACTCCCTCACTTGTTGCCCACTTTTAAAAGAGCCCTGACCTGCCGTGCTTCTTTCTACAGTAAAGATGTGTTGTGGGAGTTGCACTACTCACCAGATGTGTCTCTTCTTCCATGCGTCTCCCCACAGCATCACAAGTTGGCGAGGGGCTTGAGATCCGCACCTGGTAGGAAGAGGAGGCGGCAAGGGGGCCCTCGAAGTGGCGGCAGAAAGAAGACATCCTTTCAGGGCTGCGATTCATGATGATTGCCTTTAAGTGTCTTCACCTTAACTCACCACTGGAAACTAATCACAGACTTCGTTAGTAGATCAAAATAAAGGGTTGAATGAGTATACATTATTTATACAATGTATTTTATTACACTGGGTTTAAAGAATGTTTACAGATAATAATAATCTAGACTAATTTACTCTCCTAAATTAGTGGACCATTAGTGGATGGGGTGAATGAACTGCAAAATTAGCCCGCCTCACTTTCACCCCCCTCTTCACCTTCTTCGCTAATGGGAAAACATTTTTGACGTCACTTCTAAGGTCATACGGGTTCTGAGATGCTAAGTGCACTGCTGTGAAAGTTGTTTTCCATAATTTGACAGACACAATGTTGCGTCCTCTAACTATCTCTGTGTTAGAAATATTATATATTTCCATTGTTAGGATACTTCGGTACAGTAGCAATATTATCTTTACTAGTTAATTTCATTGACGACATGAGATATGCCTTTCCCCACCATTTACTACCCCGGAACCTCTTCGCGGAACACAGGCATAGCACGCCCAGTCACCGTCAGAACAGCATTGAGTGATGCCACTGCAAATTGACAAGCTGACAATTTTCTATTGGTCGTCACTAGTTATCACAGCCACAAAGTCAAAAGGCCCGCCTATTCGACCAATCAGATTATGGAGTGTGATGACACGTATGCTAGCTCAGAAGGCCCACCTATCCGACCAATCAAATGAGGAAGTGTGAAGACCCGTATTCCGGTTTGCGGGAAAATACTCATTTTCGAAATGGCATGTCTTGAGTTTAAATTTGAGGACCAAATAGAGAGATCGACGGAGGAGATGCAATGACGAAGAAGCGTAAGAATGGCGCTGTTAAAATCAGAGATTAGTGTCCTGAGTATACACCTTCGTTGAGATGTAAATGTTTTATTTAGCTAGACAAGTCAGTTGAGAACAAATTCTTATTTACAATGACGGCCTACCAAAAGGCCTCCTGCGGGAACGGGGCTGGGATTTTTTTTATTTTAAATAGGACAAAACACACATCACGACAAGAGACAACAACATAGCATTGGCGGCAACACAACATGACAACATAGTAGCAGCACAAAACATGGTATAAACATTTTTGGGCAATTATGTGTACATGCCTACGTCTTCTCATTACAAACCAAGTAATATTATTTACAGGTCTTAATTCTATGTTGAGAACCTTGATGATCTTGAAATGGAGTCAGACTGCAGTGGTGAGTGCTCTGGGTTTGAGCCAGTCCAGGATGAAGTGGGGCCTACCTGCGGGGTGGATTCCTGCTTTTTGGCCTACCCATACATTGCGTCGGGCTGGGTAATTTGTTTATAGATTTTGCGGGTGCTTCATTACGCGGCTCGGGGCTCAACCTGTGGTGTGCTTTGCAGGGTGCCGTTAAGAGTGGTGATCAGAAACACTAGCAATATTTCTAGTGTTTCTGACGCCCACCGTTTGGTGAGACGTGGACCCGGTGGCAATGGCAATTGAGCTTTGACACACAGTTGATTCCTGATAAGGTTCAATTTACTATTCTGTGAGGGCCTATGCTCTGAACCCGCTTTGGTGCTTTAGGTCCCGAGGATTTGGACATGTTGCAGCAGAGTAGAAGGGAGATCCCACGAAGTGAGAAATGTGCTCCTGCAAGGCATAGTCCGAGGGAGTGTACAGTTTGGATAGAGAAAGCACTGTGTGTCAACTGTGGGGGTGCCCATGCAACTGGGGATCTGAAGTGCACTGGGAGAGAGCGAGACTGGCTGAGATTGCCAGAGTTCAAATGGGGCAGAAAGTGTCCTATGCTGATGCAGTGAAGAGAGTTGTGTATAGAGTAAGTCGACTGGGAGCCACCCAGTGAGTAGGCCTGAAGAGAGAGCCAATAAGGTTAGATTTCTTGCATTTATAGCCATGGTGATCAACTGCATTGCACTGATGGGGCAAAAATCACAGAAGATATATGTGGTAGTTGCAGCAGCAGATAAATATTTGGGTGTGAGAGATTTTAGTGCAGAAAATCTACAGGAAGTTTTGAGAGAAGGGGTTCCATCCTCCCAGGCCTACAACGTGTTGTTGGCTCGTTTAGGGCCGAAGTAGTGGGGTGTATAGGTGCAGGGTTAGTTGGTGGTGCAATTACATTTTTCCCATTCCCTTTTCCTTTAATTTCTTTGTTTTGTCACAATGTGGAATGCTAAATGTGTTTGTTTCGATGCCATTTTAAAAACAATGCAGATATTGAAGTAAACCTATTGGATGTAATAAATGTATCACTAGTCACTTTAAACAATGCCACTTTATATAATGTTTACATACACTACTCATCTCATATGTATATACTGTACTCAATACCATCTACTGCATCTTGCCTATGCCGTTCGGCCATCGCTCATCCATATATATTTGTATGTACGCATTCTTATTCATTCCTTTACACTTGTGTGTATAAGGTAGATGTTGTGAAATTGTTAGTTTACTTGTTATATATTACTGCATGCTCGGAACTAGACGCACAAGCATTTCGCTACACTCGCATTAACATCTGCTAACCATGTGTATGTGACAAATACAATTTGATTTGATTTTGACAAGTAACTATGAGTAAGGGCAAACATGATACGCTTGCAAGCTGAGTTTGATGAAGACAGCTGATTACCACTTGCATTTAGAACGGTTGGTTTTAGAGTAATACATAGCCAAATCATTGATGGATCACTAGATAAAAGAAATGCATCTCTCGTTTTCTCCTGCAAGCCGGTTCGCACCCGCGTCATCACACTCCCTCGTCTGATTGGTCATTTCCCATGAACCATAAACCGGTATTACGCGTCATCACACTCAGTCATCTGATTGGTAGAGTAGGCGGGCCTTCTGACTTTGTGGGTGTGGTACCTAGTGACACCCCCCATTTGGTCTTCGTTTGACAAATTTTTCAAGACAAATGAACACATTTTAAAGTTGCGTTTTCTACCTCAACTATTAAGCCATGGCGGGGAACTTCTGGCAGAGCTCGCATTAGTAAGTGTTCTGGCCAAACGTGATGTATAAGGACTGTGCATGACAAATAAACTCCTTTGTTTTGAGGACTAAGTAGTTAGCAAGCTTGCTAGCTTTGCCCGCTTCACAGTAGCTAGCTAACGTTAGCTAGCTAACAGCTAGCTAACGTTGTGTTCGCCCACTCTCATGTTAGGTCAATATTAGCGTAGCGGATAAACATTTTCAATAGCTATCAATGCAATGCAAGGGGTAATAAGCTAGTTATGAATGCTAAGATTTCTTTATAGAGCCAGCTAATTATTGTGCCTCTGTGACAGCCTAGCCACTGGTCGTCAAGGCATTTTGTGTTGATTCTTTCTGACGCACCGCTATCAGATTTCCAATCTGCAGCGTTTTGTTATGATACTGTGTGTATGTGAATGCTCGTTGTGTAATTCATTGTCTCCTTTCTGTCATTAGTTTGCAGTGGGTCCTGGACAAACAGGACCTGATGAAGGAGCGTCAGAAGGATATGAAGTTTATGAATGAGGAGGAGTACTGGAAACTGCAGATCTTCTTTGCCAATGGTATCTAAAGAAGGCTATCTTTAACTGTATTTCTTTTGCTTCCACGTATTATGATACATCAGTGTGGTGGGAACAGTTTTTTGTGATGTGAGAATTAGCCTGAGGTCTGGTCTCGTAGCACTGTTCAATAACCAGCAATGATCTTGTTTACATATCTTATTTTATATTCTAAATGATCTATTGTCTTTTATGGTTGCTTTTTGATATGCTTGACTTATTCTGTTCTAGTCATCCAGGCCCTGGGTGAACACCTGAAGCTCCGTCAGCAGGTCATCGCTACAGCAATCGTCTACTTCAAACGTTTCTATGCCAGGTGCTTATGCCGTTTTCGTGGCAAGAACACTATGTTCTATTCATTATGGAATTCTAAATGTCATTAGGGGAGCATCGGGCTCCTGAGAAAAAAATAAAAAATCAGGCTCCAGAGTGGCGCAGCGGTCTAACATACTGCATCTCAGGGCTAGAGGCGTCACTACAGACACCCTGGTTCGAATCCAGGCTGTATCACAACCGGCCGTGATTGAGAGTCCCATAGGGTGGTGCACAATTGGCCCAGCATCGTCCGGGTTGGGCCGGTGTAGGCCTTCATTGTAAATAAGAATTTGATCTTAACTGACCTGCCTAGTTAAATAAAAAAATCTAACTGTTTTATAATAGCTAATGGCCTCTTCCTAATATCTCCTCTCTCTCTGTTTGCAGGTACTCCCTGAAGAGTATAGACCCGGTGCTCATGGCTCCTACATGCGTGTTCCTGGCTTCTAAAGTGGAGGTATATGGCCTGATTTCCCGTTCTTTCCGTTCCACATTTCATAGTCTGTGGGAGTAGGGATGGGGTTAACTGCTGTGTAACATAATCTGTGTGGGAGTAGGGTTAACTGTTCTGTTACATAGCCCCAACCCTACTCCCACACAGATTAACTGCTCTATAACATAACCCCAACCCTACTCCCACACAGATTAACTGCTCTGTAACATAACCCCATCCCTACTCCCACACAGATTATGTTACAGAGCAGTTAAATAGGATGGGATTACCTGCTCTATGACAGCATCATCAAAGCCTCTGTCTCTTCCAGGAATTTGGTGTTGTTTCAAACACTCGTCTGATCTCTGCAGCTACGTCCGTGTGTAAGTCAGGAGACACGCTCAAGTGTTTCCATTTAGATATTAGCTTATTTTGAAAATGACAAATACACTAGTGCTGTGGTAGAAAGGCTACATTCATTCTGATGGGTTGTGTTCATGTGATTCCAAATCTAACAAGTGTTTTTTGTTTTGTGCAGTAAAAACCAGATTTTCCTATGCCTTCCCAAAGGAGTTCCCTTATAGAATGAACCATGTAAGTCTTACCTAACCTTACTATTCACTTAGGATGTGCTATATAAACAGTTCTTAGGTGTAATAATGTAGTATTTATTATACAGTTATTAGATAGGATATCGTTCATTGTTGGAGCTAGATGTTACGATCATGTTGCATGGTGGTGGGACCAATCTCTTACGCAACATACACTCACTATATTGTGGAATATTTATCCACCACTATGAGTCCATTATGGTGTAGTTAGGTATCAGTATGTTGATGCCACATTCCACTAGCAATCACATGCCTATGGTGAAACTCCCATCGCCATGGGAGGTGATTTTGACTGGTTGGTGGCGTGTCCTCGCCGGGGTGCATTTCTCCCTGCGGTGTTAAGTGGAGAAGGTAAGGCAACACCGTTGGCAGCGCCAGTTATTTATCTACGGTCTTCGGAGTTACCAGGACCCCGTTGGAGCTGTCTTAACACCTTGCCTGTCCAAAAGCTGTGTAGACTATTATTGATTTGGTGTGGAGCGAGCGAGGAGATGATGGTGATTCACACTAGAGATTCAGTTAGCAGGATGCTGCTAGTACCAGATGCTATTTCTCAAAACTATAAAGGCCAATAGAGAGAAGGAGGGTTCTTAATTGTGACTATGAAACTGATATATTTACTAAACTTCATCTGCTTTCCTCATGACAGATATTAGAATGTGAGTTCTACCTACTGGAGCTCATGGTGAGTATAGAATGCTTCGTCTCTCACAATACACTCCATGCTGATCATATCATCCATTTGTTGTATGGATGGATTAACTGATCTTGTGTGTTCCAGGACTGCTGTTTGATAGTGTACCACCCCTACAGACCCTTGCTGCAGTATGTGCAGGACATGGGGCAGGAGGACATGCTACTGCCGTTGGCCTGGTATGAGTTATTCTTTGTGGGAGCATGTGTTGATTTGATATGAACTGTTGGAACACTCATGGTTTCCCCTTTCTTCGTTCTAAAGGAGAATAGTGAATGACACGTATAGGACAGACCTCTGTCTACTCTACCCTCCCTTCATGATCGCTCTAGGTAAGACTCCCTATCAGACCACTCACCTTTACTACTGCTAGATATTCAGCTCAATAAAATATAGTTGAGGTGTTACACTAAATGTCTTCCTCCTGCATCCACAGCCTGTCTGCATGTTGCCTGTGTGGTGCAGCAAAAGGATGCCAGGCAATGGTTCGCTGAGCTCTCTGTAGACATGGAGAAGGTAAGGCAACACCATACAAATGGCTTATTTCAGAGGGGAAAGCTGATTGTATGTATATAGATCCAGTTGCCTTAGGGATAATAGAGTACTGTGCGGTGACTTATTCCCTGCTCAGATTCTGGAGATCATCCGAGTCATCCTAAAGCTTTATGACCAGTGGAAGAACTTTGACGAAAGGAAGGAGATGGCTGTTGTGATCCACAAGATGCCTAAACCCAAGCCTCCTCCCAACAGGTACTGAGATCTTTCCTAACCTCACCTCAATGTCCTAGTTATTGGCTGTTTACATGACACATCCACTTCCTGCCTAAACTAACGGTTTCCTGTTTGTTTGTGTACCAGTGAGAATGACCAGAGCTCTAATGGGAACCAGAACAACTCCTACAGCCAGTCATAGGCAACGAGATGGTATCCATGGACAGGGTGCAGGGGGAAACTTATGTCGCACAATACCGTGGTGTGACATCAGAGACAAATCATATGTATTTCAACTGATAGAATAGCAGAAAAAACAGGGTACCAAAAAAGCCCAAACCCTCTTTTCTGATATGGTTATCCCAACCAGAAGACCAAGTCTGCACACGCTCAGTCCGCCTTTGCTCATACGATAACTCATCAGAGAGATGGCCACAGGAATGCTGGCATCAGTCAATCGGTGCCAGCAGTCATGTGTTGCCACGTTACTCCATCTCTCAACAGTTAACTTTATGGACCTAAACCAAACTGCAAGAAACAGGAGGATGTAGGCAGGGAGGGGGGGGGGCTTTGAGTTGTGATTATCCTGACATCCTTGAACTCTCTCAGGGATCAGTCATGTAATATGGAGCTCCGTGGGACCAGAGAACTTGACCATTAGTGAGTGTGTGCGCGTGCGTGATTGAGTGGCCCATTTTGATAGTTGCTTCATTCCTCAGGGATAATAGTAGTCCTTTATACTGGTATCTGTAAGATGATTGTACCCTGTACTGTTTTAGATGCGATCTGATAGGATGTAAGGCTGTTTGATTGTTACCCGATTGGATGTCCTGCTATCTGAGGTCTACATTGATTGGTTGCAGAGTTTAGCAGGTGAAGTCACGGGCGAGAATGTAAATTCCAGGGGTGCACACTAGATTCAGATGTCTTCATTTACTGTTATATCTCCTGTCCAGCCCATCTCCAGCCTTTGCAAATAGCCTTACGCATATCTTTATTCCTTTTATTTTTATCTTTTGTGTTTCGCTTGATGAGCAAATTTGCATGGGTAGAAATCATGAACTGTATTAGCTAAGTCTGCTTCAAGTAAAAGTGCTCAAATGTGTTTACTATCATGATTAAAAAAAAAACACAAAAAAAACATTGTCTAAGGACCACATTTATTTGTTTTTGGTGGGGAGGGAAGGTCGTATTTTAGCCTTGTTTTTTATTGCATATTGAATCCGTCCTACATTTGCCAGGTCCAGTGTTACTTATTGTCTGCACCTGCTGTCTATTACATCAAATTGAAGTGTCACAATACCTTTGTGCATATTTACTTGTGGATATTGATATATTGTCTGTGCCGTAAATAATACAGTGAGTGATTAGTGTTTGGGGTTGAGTTTCTCTTGTGTTATGTCTGTGTCCAGAACCAGGTGCTTGAATGCCTTACAAAATAAAGCTGCTTGTCAAGGGACTTCAGAGCACAACTGTGTCCTATTGCATGGAAGTGTCATGTTTTTTTTTTGGGGGGGGGGGGTGTTCATTCTAATTAGTCCCCTCTCTTTGGGGGCATTCCAATAGTAAATTCCTATATTTTGCTTCATATACCCCGATGTGAAAAGAAAGTCAAGATGAAGTCAGACTTAGTCATCCTCCATATTACTTTCACCTACTGGCTGTTTACAAATCATTACAGATGGAGAGGAAAATAATTAGAGGAAGAAAGTTTTGAGATGATTGAGAGTTTAGTTTGGATTTGTTTGAAATGTTTAATGGTCTGGAAGTTTCTATCACACTGCACTGAACAGCTTGCATAAAAATATGTGTCTGCCAAAGTCACAGGCTACGCCACCATTCTGAGGAAATAGGTATGTGGCTGTAGTGCGACATCTAGTGGTAAGCAGAGGTAATGCAGATTAGTTACATATAAATGCTTGCAAAGCAGACCTGTCCATTATACTGGGACTACTGAAAAACAATAAATGTAGTCTCGACAACTGCATTGACATTGGTAGGAAATGTAGTATTGTCCAACTTATTGCAAAAACAGTCATTGTTGTTAGAGCAACATGGTGTATGTATTGATGTTTTTGCCCTCCGCCTCTAGGAGCTGGTACACAAAGGTACAGCCTTCGTGACGTCACTCCTCATCCGCGGCAGAGAGAGAGAGCGGCGGCGATCCGCTGCGGAGGATGCCTACCCCGCTGCGGGGATAACCGCCAGGCGAGATGGCCGTTACTTTCTTCCTCGTCACATCCCGCACCGCGACGACCCCTCGGCACCCATGAAGCCCCCGTTGATGAAGCCAAAACCGGCCAAAGCAAGGCGGAAAGAGGCCACTGAGCGAGAGAATGTACTGGCGCGTCGGGTTCGCCTGGACGCGCTCGTGTGTGGTTGATCTTGGCCGGAACCAGAGCTTCTCCTTCGGCCTGGGCGGCTCCGATGAGCAGCTCTCGTTTTATGGGTACATCATCGCCTACCCTCTGCAGGACTACGGCGGGATCATGTCGGCCCTTGGGTCGGACTCGTGGTGGCGGAAAACGCTTTATCTTGCCGGGGGCGCTCTGCTCGCCACCGCTGCCTATCTATTGCACGAGCTGCTCGCCATCAGGTAGGCCTACCAAAAAACAGAGCCATGTCAATAACACTGTAGATGCAGAACACGCTTGTCTACAGTCAATTACTCGTGGCATTGATATCAATATGAATGGTTGCCGTAGTGCCTGGGCATTATTTAGGAACATCGCATGTCTATATTACTGTTGTATTTTCAATATATGATATTACTTAATCTGGGCGAGTTGAGCGCTGCATGAGCGGAATCGGTTGTTAATAATAAGGATTCGTGAGTGGGTGGATTGTGAATGTGATGTAACCGCCCTCTTGAATGAGATTCCATGTTCAGTCTCGTTATGGAAAAATAAACCAATGCGTTTTGCGGGCGTTATGGCTCTTCGTATTCTAGTGATGTGCCTATTATACGCATGTTATTAGCGATTGTTCATTGTAATTACAATAAGAAGAAGATAATGTTTATTGCTGCAAAGGTTGTCTTCCAGTTATTTACAATTTTTCAAGGGCATAGTATGATAGTGCATGTGTGATATTAGTTATCTGGCTTTACCCAAGGCAAAGATGTCTCCTCGTTGTCTGTCTCTTGCAGTAGAAAAACACTGCGGTTGTGATAAAATGACCTTTACTAACCTCACACGTGAGATCATTATTAAGAGAGAAGCCAGGCCCAAATAGACAAGAGCTAACAGAAATTGGCGATCTGTTATGAACTGCAGCTTCGCCGTAGAATCCCTAGATTGTTGCTGTAATAATGTATTGACTTTGGTCGCTGCTGTCCTTACAAAACATATCGGGTTACCTGCAGCAACAATAGCCCAAGGCCTACTTAGCAATGACGTGGCGTTTGTTTTTGTTCAGCCTGTGCTCTTTCATACTTAAAAAAAACTGTCATGAAGATCCATTCTACATCGATCTCTAATTAGTTACTCTGTAATTTACTCTTCCTGTATGTCATTATACCGAAGCAATTTGCACTATAGATATTGTGATCAAAACGCTTTTTTGTTGTTAGCATGTGGGCATTTCAACACCACAGCTAACTGGACAGCTCCTCGGAATTTCAGCAATGACGTTGCCCTCGCGTTTAAGCACCTTTATGAAGTTAACAACTTCCTTACATAGCGACTTAATTTCTGACCACGTTGGTTAGTACAAACGTGTAATATTATCTGTTACAGTGGCCATGTATTGCAATATTTCATCCGGTTGTGTCCTAATTGTTTTGACATTGTAGTGTCCCGTTGGCAATGGCGCCCTTGCCCGAAGCGAGCTTCAGCCTGGGTCTTGTGCAATGCTCTCTGTGCTAGATAGCTGTAAAACGTGACACACTATTTCACATGGGATTGATGCATAAGATCTAAGAGTGTGTATATATATATATACATATATATATATATATATATATATATATATATATCTATATTATTTTTTTTACAATTTGATCATTAGCCTGTAATCGCCTGCAGGTGAATGTGTCATGAGCGTGTGAACTACAGCCTACCAGGGGATGCAGATATCGAGAGATAGTAAAATAGTCTACAGTGTAATTGAATTGCGACTTAATTTCCACTTATCCAAAATAAGGATGGACATACATGAGGATTGCCTTACATGAGGATGGCCATACTACATCAGAGTTGATGGTTTGTTTCCCGCACACAATTCATGCATATAATTATGCCCTAACTGTAAGTTGCTTTGAATACAATTTCTAAAGAGGAGTAATTAGAATGTGGAGCTCACACTGCCTTGTCCTGGCTGGTCCATAGGAAAGAACAGGAGCTGAACTCTAAAGATGCCATCATCCTCCACCAGTTCTCCAGGCCAAAGAGCGGTGTCCCTTCCCTCTCCCCCTTCTGCCTCAAGATAGAAACCTACCTACGCATGGTAGACCTGCCCTACCAGGTGTGTGTGTGTGTGTGTGTGAGAGAGAGAGAGATGTTTGGGTTGGTGCGTGTTTGAATTAGTGATTTTGATGTAATGGTTGTGTCATTTTCTATTGAAGAGGAATTGACCATTGAAATTCCTTCTCTCTCTCTCTCTTGCTCTCGCTCTACTGCAGAACTACTTTGATGGGAAGCTTTCTCCCCAGGGGAAGATGCCATGGTTAGAGTACAACCAGGAGCAGGTGTCTGGTACAGAGTTCATCATCGACTTCCTGGAGGAGAAGCTGGGCGTGAGCCTCAACAAGAACCTCAGTTCCCAGGAGAAGGCTGTGTCCCGGGCTGTCACGAAGATGGTGGAGGAACACTTCTACTGGTGAGACACTTCCAGACACTACCAAAGGACATCCACTAGATACTGGGAAAGGATATATGATACACTGGTGAATGTGATTGTGTCACAAACCATAACATCTAATCTGTCCCTTGAATGAAACACTGAAACCCTGGTGTTGCACGCAGCATGCTCTAACCAACTGTGCCGTCGGGAGCACACGTTATATCAGCAAATAGATTTGAGATACTGTGGTCTAGGGCTCCCCCACTGGAGAATTTGGCAATTGTATTATCCCTCCCTCCAAGAGTCCGGAGCCCAAAAAAACAATGTTTAAAAAAATAAAAAATAATTGTTGGACATAAAAGACTGAAAAAACACAAGCAAATCAGCTCCAAGTGATTTTAATTTTGGAAATCTGTTCCAGAAATCTCAAGCATGATAGAGAGATATACTGTATGTGATCGTATACAAATGAAAGCAAGGTTTGAAACGATAATGTTTTATTCAAATATTAAATCTGTTTGGGGTTCTTGTTGTAGTCTACAAATGATTTGTAATTATGTTCTGGCCCCTTGGCCATCCGCTCAAGAAAAAATCGTTCCGCTGCTGAATCTAGTTGATGATCCCTGCGGTAGGCCAAATGAAAATCTCTGCTGGTCTGTATGTGATGACAGGACCATAGCGTACTGTCAGTGGGTGGACAACCTGGAGGAGACCCAGAAGATGCTGGCGGTGAGTGGGCCGCTGAGTGACCTACTCAAGTGGATCCTGAGTCACCTGACCGGCGGCATCGTGAAGAGAGAGATGTACGGCCACGGGATTGGACGGTTCACCAAGGAGGAGGTCTACACTCTGATGGAGAAAGACATGCGGACGCTGGCCACCCTGCTCGGTATGTAGAGTACACTGTAGATAATCATTACGATCACACTTAGTCCTAAAGATCATCATCCCGTCTCATTTCACAAGGTATAATCTGCAGTCTTAGAAGCACGCTTCATTTCAGATCTAGGCCAGGCCTAAAGCCAGCTGTAGATTAATTTGTTGTTTTATAGATTATTTGGGTATCAGAGGAGGCTGGTGAGAGGAGCTATAGGAGGACAGGCTCATTGTAAAGATGGAATGGTATCAAACATATGGAAACCACAGGTTTGACTCTGTTCAATGTATTCCATTCCAGCCATTACAATGAGCCTGTCCTACTAAAGCTCCCCCCACCAGCCTCCTCTGTCGGGTATATAGTACTATGGCCAGTTTCAAGTGCTAGATGGAACAGCCTTGTACAACTTTGACCTCTTCTGGTGAAAGATGGATACTACACCATATGGACTAATTTCTGGTACACATTTTACCCCATCGCTCTTGTTTCCATACAGCATTCTTTTCGCTCACTGATTCTTGATGTGTTTCTCTGGGTAGGTGATAAGAAGTACCTGATGGGTCCTAAGCTGTCCATGGTGGATGCCACTGTGTTCAGCCATCTAGCCCCTGCTATGTGGACCCTGCCGGGCACACGGCCAGAGCAGCTCATCAAAGGTGAGCTAACCACCAACCACATTGCCTGTCATGGTTAACATCACTCCCCAGAAAGAACATCCCAGGCAAAATGTTTTTTAAATTGGTTTTTATCTAGTTACAGCGATGAGGAAGAAACCTTGAGAGAAATCAGACTCTATAGAAGAGACTCCATCTTTAATTATTAAAATAAATAGTTTTTACCCATTCTCATCTGATCTTGTTGACCTTTGCCTCTGTGTTAACCTTTGACCCACCCTGTCCCCTCCAGGCGAGCTGATCAACCTGGCCATGTACTGTGAGAGGATCCGCCGGCGCTTCTGGCCCGAGTGGTTCGTTGATCTGGAGGACTTCTGTTACGATGACACCACAGAGGACGATGACTCCCTGTCCAAACTCCAAGACCTGGGGCTGTATTCCCGCACAGACACCTTCCAGGATGAGGCCAGTCCTCCTCACACACACACACACACACACACAATCTCCCCAGACAGTGACCGCACAGGCCACTCGCTCTACGACTCGGACATGGACACGGAGTGCTCCGAGATGGAGCAGCTCAAGTGTTGACTGCCATATGACTCACACACGACACACACACTCCGCCCCCATACAGTGCCCTCTACCTGTTGAGGAGGGAATAACTACTGGGGAGCATTTCTATTGCCAGTGGCTGTTGTTGCCTGTGCTAATGAGGGATGGTATCAGAGCTTCTACACACAATGTGCTAGAGGAACAAAAGACTGAATATTGAGATAAAGGAATAACAAGATAGAGAAAATAAGGGTAATATAGCAATAGAGAAAGAGCCCAAGAGGGATAGAGAGAGGAAAATGTCAACCTGGAAGAGATAAAAGGGAAAGAGAGAAGGATGGAGAAAAGAGTTGCAAAAGAAAGATCAGGAATTAATGACGCAATCACTGAGCAACTCCTCCACCTGGGTGATGTCAACACCTGTCTCCCAGTTTCCTGTTGTCGAGTTACCACGGCAACTGTGTGTGTGTTACCTGTGTTCCCCAATTGAGCTGCATTGCCCCAACCATGTGTGTTTGACATACTGACCCCCTGACTTGCATCCTTGCAAAATATGAGTCATTATATTGATATTATATATGATATGTGGGGAACTGTTCAGGCAAGATGTGAATGAGTACAGTTCAATATGAGTATAAATAGTATAGATAGCCTGCAAATTATATATATTATCCCAATGTCCTATAATGTAAATACTTTGTGTGGTTCTTCTGTACAACCTCTCAGTGCTTGTTTGATATGACCAAACTTCCTGGTGACCTTCAACTAACCCCTTGTGCTGGTCTAGGTTTTAGGAATTCTAATGCATCTATTTCTACCCAGATGACTGACACTTTGCATCTGCAGTCAGGTCTTAACCCATCATTGAGTATTTCCTCAGTCCTTTGTAGAATGGTCATTGATGTTGAGGGTGAGTTTCAGATGCTGTGGATTGAGGGGACATCTCAATAATCTAAAGTGGATTCATCTCAATAATCTAAAGTGTCTTCCTTTCCTCGTCTCCTCTCCTTCATCTGCACAGATCTGAAAACATTGGATAGGTGAAAGCAATATGGTAGATGATTACTGGAACTTTATTCCACTTGTCCAATTCTTTCACATCAGATGAAGAAGAGGAGGAGAGGCGGCTACTTGAGATCTTTAGTTGTGTGTATGTACATTCAGCCATTGAGAGCGGATGAAATAACCATGTAGAAATAGACTAAATAGACTAGATATACTTGGAGGTGCATGGCTAATAGGTGCCAATGAAAATCACACTACCCTGCTGGTTATCTGTTATCTACGTTTCTACGCTTCCCTGTTTTAATGTTTATTGTGATGCAGTCTCTGTGTGTGTGTGCCTCAGGCCAGAGAAAGCTCACAAAGATGCAATAGATTGAAATAACTATTAGGCCTTTGCCCAGCCTCTCTGTTCTCATCAAATCCATGGCGTGTCTACTCCCCTTTTAGAATGAATTGATTCTAGAAATAGAAGGAATAGAATGGCCATTGTTACTTATAGCATCAATTCACTCTATGCTATGCATGAAACAACTACTATAATCCACAGTGTTGATTGCCAGTCTTATTTAATAGTAGGCTACAGTATGTGGAATAGTGAAACAGTCTACTCTAATCTTTCTATTTCTAGTGCATCGCTGATGTATGATGGTGAGATGTGGACATTACAAGTGTTTGTCATTCAGCGGACGCTTGTTGGTCCTGTGTGTGCGTGTAACAGAGGGTGTAGAATTCTGTCCATATGGTGCATCAATGAGTCATCGTACCTCGTGAGTTGATTTTGAGGCGTACACCATTTATTCATGCTGGGTGCTAACAGCTGACCCTATACAGATACAGACAGATACAGACACAGATACAGCCAGATACAGATACAGACACAGATACAGCCAGATACAGATACAGACACAGATACAGCCAGATACAGACACAGATACATACACAGATACATACAGATACAGACACATATACATACAGACAGATACCGACACAGATGTAGACACGTACAGACACACAGACGCAGATACACATACAGACACATACAGATACCGACACAGATACAGACACATACAGACATAGATATAGACACAGATATACATAGAGACACGGACACGGACACAGATACAGACACATATAGACACAGATATACATAGAGATACAGACACGGATACAGACACGGACACGGACACAGATACAGACACAGATACATACAGATACAGACACATATACATACACAGATACATACAGATACAGACACGGACACGGACACAGATACAGACACAGATACATACACAGATACATACAGATACAGACACATATACATACAGACAGATACCGACACAGATGCAGACACGTACAGACACACAGACGCAGATACACATACAGACACATACAGATACAGACACATACAGACATAGATATAGACACAGATATACATAGAGACACGGACACAGATACAGACACATATAGACACATATAGACACAGATATACATAGAGATACAGACACGGATACAGACGCGGACACGGACACAGACACATATAGACACAGATATACATAGAGATACAGACACGGATACAGACACGGACACAGACACAGACACATATAGACACAGATATACATAGAGATACAGACACGGATACAGACACGGACACAGATACATATAGACACAGATATACATAGAGATACAGACACAGATACAGACACAGATACAGATACATGGCCACAGTAGAACACACAGAGACAGGACTCTCATCTGTTCTAACGGTCGCAGCAGAGAATAGTAATGAATGAGTAGTGAAGTATTGGGTTCTCTTCAGGGCAGGTGTAGACGTTAGTATGGAAAAGATGATGATTGTAATGGTTATGAGGGTGATGTTTATGATGATACGATGAAGATACTCTGCAAACCTTATTAAGAAGTTTACTCTCCTGACCACATCTTACTACAAAACAGAGTCACAGTGACACATAAGCCTTTGTGTGTAGACGATGCATCAGTCTGTCACTGTCTGTGCCCCTATACCCTGCCTGCATGTTTCTTGCCTTCACTTATACGAGCCATGTGAGAGACACAGCCTTATGGATTTACTGTAAGGCCTTGGTGTTTTACCTTTTAAGCCAGTGAAAGCATATTATTTATGTATTTTACATGTACATTATTTATTTTCTATTTATTTGTTTTCTAATGATTTGTTTTCTTTTTGTTTTGTGTATTCATGTTTATTGATTCTGTTGGTTTACATTTGGGGGTGATGTTATAATGAGGCATTATTTGACACTATTAGTAATGTAGCTATTTATTTTCTTATATTTTTGTACTTTTGTTCTATTGCTGCCAATTACATTTTTGTTCAGATTCTCTCCTATTTGAACATGGTAAAGAGTGGGGTGTGATTGTATGTCTATGTTGTGTGCGGTCCTCTTATTCTACTGGAACTGGGTTGCCATTGGTTTGTCAGAACTATGTTATAATCTAAATCTCAACCTGAAGCAAACCTCTTAATGGTTGCCAGAATCGTGACATGTTCAATGTTTGATGAATGCTGAACTAACAATGCTGAACTGTTTGGTGAATGCTGAACTTTGGTAGTTGGGTTTAGGCTTGAGTCTAAACCCAACCACCAAATGACCTGTGAGTTTCATTGGGGCACGCTTATGTCCCTTATCTAGTACACTGGCGTAGCAAACACACCTGCAGCTTGTGGGTCCCCAATCCCCCCCCGCAAATTATTATTTTTGGGGATACTAATCTAACATATGGAATTGTTTTAAGATGGTCAAACCATGGATCATTATAAAAAATATTATTTGATAAAATGTTAAATTTGGCCCTTTCTACCATAGCCCATTGAAACAGATTAAATAACACCTTTATAAATGACAAAAAATACAAATAATAAGGATTTGAAGTGTCTGTCTTACATCTAGGAGATATAAGAAAGCTCTGGAAATATATATACTTTATTTTCTTCACATATTTAACCCCTTATTTTTTGAGGAACAAAACTACCTTCATACTTCCATGCATTTGTATGGGTTACAGTCAGATGAGTGATGGTCCTAGAGCAAAACTGAGACACTGTCGTGTTCGTGAGAGTCTCCCCGTTCCATAGATTGGTCATAAGAGTTTGTAACCATTCGGACGCTACAGAGGTTTTCGTGAGAAGACCGATTTTTAAGACGTTTCATGATCTGATAAAGATGGCTGTACCTCGGCCACCTTCAGTTGCAGGTGCGGAAGGCCGACATGGGCAGATGTGGTTGATTGAGACGTAGCCCAGGCAGGAAACCTGATATCTCTATCTTAAACTGACAGATTTTGATGGGGATTTTTTGATAATGTGACTTAGATTGATGCACGAGTCAGTCTGTATCATGGAAAGAGCAGGGGTTCTTAACGTTTTGTATGATCAGTGTATGTCAACTCTGTCAGACATCATAAAAGGCATTTCATTTTTACAACTATTGTCTGACAAGTGTTTTAATTTGTAGAAAAAAAGAAGGGAAGCGCTGCTAAGGTACACAATAGTACACACAATAGTACATTTTGTAGACAGGGGTAAATTGGTTATCAAAAAGAAAGGAGGACCAAGGCACTCTTCAAATAATTATTTAAAATGCCGTCATTTGTATGGCATGTTCAATGGAAACAAAGATTAAAAACTCTGACGCGTTTCGGCTGCATAGCCGTTCGTCAGCGAGTACAAAGATACGATAATACAATGTCCTTTTTTGAACAGCATTTTCCAATCAACCCTGATTTGAAAAGGGAGTGGTAACACAATTCATTGGACAACAACTAGTAAGCAATACTATACACATTAAAAAGTCCAATCAAAATGCAAATCAAGGCTAGAAGCATCAGAACCCCTAGAAAAGAAAGTGGTTCTAACCTTGAATATGAGCCATCTAATTTATAGTACACTAGGTGATCTTTTTAATGTGTATAGGATTGCTTACTGGGTGTTGTCCAATGAATTGTGTTACCACTCCCTCCACAAATCAGGGTTGATTGGAAAATGCTGTTCAAAAGAGGACATTGTATTATCGTATCTTTGAAGTTTTGAATCTTTGTTTCCATTAAACATGCCGTACAAATAAAGGTATTTCAATGAATTATATGAAAAGTGCCTTGGTCCTCCTATCTTTTTAGTGTTCAACAGCCTTGATTGTTTAATTCTAACATTAGATTATTCAAATATGTAATACCAACCTCCAAATTGTTTTGTTTTATAGCACTATTAAATGCTTGGCTAATTTCATTAGCATTTTGGCATGTTTTTCTAGATTTAGAACATAAAACAACATTTATAAAGCAAATATTATCCTTTAGGTCCAGCACAGCAGATACATCAATTGTTTAAGCATATGTTGCAGAACAATGATACAAATATTATTCCAGAATATTGATAAAATAATCATATTGACTCCATCAATGACGGAGTTGACAAAGCATTGACTGAGTTGAGAACAGATACTCAAAACAGACACATTTTTGTCTTTAGATATAAAAGCTCAATACAAACATTTGTAAAATAATTTATTTAAAATTGCCCAATAAAAACACAACTATTCTATAAGATATTTCAACACTTTAACAGAGTTAACGATATTGTTTGTAGAGAACTTTACAGACTATGAGTGGTCCTGTTGCACTACATGTAATGAGGACATGAATAAGGGGTCCTTAAGGGTATCGCTGACCCTGCTCATTCCTGATTCATTTAGGATTTTAGACAAATCTGACGGAGTACACCACATCTCCGTACACATATTTTAGGAATCACAGTTCACAGTTTTAGGAATCCCAGACAAATATTATTTAAAGTCACAGAGGGCTATTGAAAGAAACTACATTAGATCATTTTTCAATTAATATCATTTATTGCCATTTTTATTTTAACCACTTTTTTTAGAATGTTTGACATTTTAATAATTTGCTCCGGACAAGGGCATTTCCAGGCATAGTCGACATTGAAAGTATTTTGAAAATTCCCTAAACAAATATTTTCCCTTGCAAAATTCCCCTCAATGTACATTTTAAGCTCAAATAATGCAGTAAAAAAAAATTTTTTTCAACTGCTAGCTTTCCAGGGTCCTCTTTTAACATTTTTTTTTTTTAAATTTTACCAACTTTTTCTCTCCAATTTCATGATTCCAAATTCTCATCGCTGCAACTCCCCAACGGGCTCAGGACAGGCGAAGGTTTATTCTTGCATCCTCTGAAACATGACCTGCCAAGCCGTGCTTCACCTGCCCCAATGAGTCGAAGGAAACACCAAAATCACCCTGCAGGTGCTCGACCCACCACAAGGAGTCAATAGAGCGCAATGAGTCAAGTAAGGCCCCCCGGTCTAACCCGGACGACTAACCCGGACGAGTCCCCCGTATGGGACTCCCGGTCACGGCTGGTTGCGGCACAGCCTGGGATCGAACCCCAGGCTTTGGTGGCACCACAACACTGCGATGCAGTGCCTTAGACCGCTGCGCCACTCAGAAGGCCCCTACAGATAACTCTTAAGGTAGAAGTTGCCCATAGGCATAGATCTAGGATCAGCTTGCCTCTTCTCCAATTCTAACCTTAACCATGAGGGATGGGAACGCAACCTTGACAGTGTCTATGGGCAACTTTGTCCTTCTCCATTCTAGATAGTCAAGGTAAGGGGTTAGAGTTCAACCCTATTGTGTCACTTTCTTGACGAGATCTGTACTATTAGATCACAAGAGCCATATAGACAGGTTGCCTGATTCTGAATGGTCAGATACCTACTGTAGCAACAATGACAAGAAGCTGCCATGTAGGCAATCTTAGGCACATTGTTTCAGATAGTTGTATCTTGTTCTTGATACCATGTCTTGTTTTGAAGTGTTTTGACTTATGTCACATCTAAGCTAATACGGCTAAATTTAGCTAAGTAGCTAACCAACAATTGTAACAAAATATTTGATAAACAACAAGTGGTTCTTGTGCAAATGTATGTTTTCAAAAAACATTTGGAGACTAAATATAGTTTACATGTTGTCAATAATCCTTTGGAGTTGACAGTTGTTTTGCCCCAGAGTTGTGCCCTCGTCGGTTTTGTTGCTAAACAACCCAACCATCTGTTACATAGTCAGTCTGTGTTGTGTGCTTAAACCAATGATGTATATCAACCCTGAATTGCTGATGCTATGTATTGGCCATTGAGAGGCTTTAAAGACACTGGTCGGCCATATTGGTACTCCCCAGTCGAAGCAGTCCTCCATAGGAATTAATTACATTCTACAATATTTCAATTAAATGTTTGAAGGGCAAAATTGCATGTATTTAAGTATTTTGATGTTGTAGTGGGGACAGTAACATTAGTAATCTCTACAAATGAGAATTTAAGGAATATGTTTTATGTATTTTTTTTATCTAACATTTTTATGTTTAGCTCACATAATCTAATGTAAAAGTATGCATTAAGGTGCCTGTAATAGAATAGATGTGGCAAAAACGAATGACATTAAGAAATGCATTTCTAGCTCCCAAAATATTTTTACAACGGTGGGGGAATGCCAAGATGAAGGCACGGTGATGTCAACGCAGTCATCTTGTGTATTTTACTATTCTAGTGTGTATATATAGATCATTAGCTGAAACCCTTGTGGACTCAGACTGTATACTGGGTAATGTAATAGGTGAGCGAGAAATAAAAACAAAACATGTACATGAGCTACAATGAAAAGTCTGTAACATAATAGATAACTTCCTATGAGCGTATGATAACTAGAGGTGGATGGCTGTGTGAAAATCTGTTATTCATAATATTTCATAAAAAATAGCTGTGATAATTTGACCCTGTTTTTGTTTTTATTGTGTTTTACCTCTGTGTGACATCATATATAGGATTGCTTACTCTCCCAGAGTGTATATCGGTACTGTACTGTCTGACTTTCGTTATCTGTGTCTCTCTGTCTCTGTATCTCTGCCAATCTCTCTGTATCTCGCTCTCTATCTCTCTCTGTCTTTGTATTTCTGTCTTTGTCTATCTGTCTCTCTGTATCTGTCTCTCTCTCTCTCTCTGTCAATCTCTCTCTCTCTGTCTCTCTGTCAATCTCTCTCTGTCTCTCTCAGTCTCTCTCTCTGTCTCTCTGTCAGTCTCTCTCTCTGTCTCTCTGTCTCTGTATCTCTCTGTGTGTCTCTGTCTCTGTCTTTCTCTCTCTGTCTCTGTCTCTCTGTCAATCTCTCTCTCTCAATCTCTCTCTCTCTCTCTCTCTCGCTCTCTGTATCTCTGTATCTCTCAATCAGCATCTAGGGATCAACATCGTACAGCTCCATAGGTCCCGTAGACATATCTTATCATCACTTACAGTTTTATACTTTGAGTCTATCAATGTGTGCTATCATCCACACACACATCTGTCTCTGTCCCTCTCAGTGTGCTAAGACAATACTAAGCCAACCGAACAATAAGAGAGGATTAGCCTCTTTGCCCTTTTGTTTGTGTCTGTTTGTGTGTGTGAGGGATGGCGGGTGCAAGAGAGAGGGTAAAGACAGAGCAGGGGATAATGGAAAGACAGAGCAGGGGATAATGGAAAATAGACAGAGAGACAGACAAACAAAAAAAGAAAGCCAAAGAATAAGCGCTGGAAAATAAGATTTGGAGGATTTGGGCTCATTTTCAGTCCGTAGCCATATTGTGTTGAAATCCATTGAGGGTCTCTCCACATAGATGGTGGGTACTCTCATGTCCCGCCTTACTTTTGGAATGGGAAAGCCAGTTCAGACAATGGCATTGGGGCAGAACCCCTATTACTATAAAGCCCTGGTGAGTTAGATGGCATACTACAGTGCTGGAACCAGCGGCAGAGGACTCTGAGAGTGTGTAAGTGTGTTTGTGATGTGTGCAAGTGTGTGCGTGTGTGGCACGTGCCTAGGAGTGTGTGTGTGTGGGGGGACGGACGTGCTTCTGTGTATGTGTGTGCCGGAGGAGCGGAACGTGTGTGTGTGTGTGTGTGTGTGTGTATGTGTGTGTGTGTGTGTGTGTGTGTGTGTGTGTGTGTGTGTGTGTGTGTGTGTGTGTGTGTGTGTGTGTGTGATATGAATAATGCAGAGGATGCCTGTAGGAGCGTGAGGGCCTGGAGCAGGGCAGATGGTCGCCTGCTGATATGCAGAATCCAGGCAGCAGGCTCCTCCAGAGAGATGGGTTTATACACACACACACACTCTCTCTCTCTTTCATTTTCCTGCTCTCCCACAAATACATTCACACTCCCATGCTCTTTTCTCGATTTTTTTTTTATTTCCCTCTCTGTCTCTCTCCTTTAAACACACACAAACACAAGCACACTTCTCTTTTCTCTCTCTCTCTCTCTCTCTCTCTCTCTCTCTCTCTCTCTCTCTCTCTCTCTCGTGAACGCATGCTTACAAACAGTAGAGCCATATCCTTCACATTTGAAAAACTGTATATTTGTTAATTTATTGTGCTATGTGTGGACATACATTTCCTATTGCCAATATCTAGGATATTGGGTTCCTGAGTGGCGCAGCGGTCTAAGGCACTGCATCTCAGTGCAAGAGGCGTCACTATAGTGCCTGGTTCGATTCCAGGCTGTATCACATCCAGCCATGATTGGGAGTCCCATAGGGAGGTGCACAATTGGCCCAGTGTCGTCAGGGTTTGGCCAGAGTAGGCCGTCATTGTAAATAATAATTTGTTCTTAACTGACTTGCCTAGTTAAATAAAAAATAACTAAAAAATAAAAAATATTCTTATCCTATGAGGGCATGCTCTCTCTCTCTCTCTTTCTCTCAACTGCAGAACTCCAGACTTTTACAAGGAAATAAAAAAGAGGGGCGAGTCAGAAGGTGAGATCATCTCTCACAGAGATGGACTTGCTCAGTGATTTAAAAAAAAAAGCAGCTACCTAGAACCCCAACCTAGAGCTGCACACAGTACAGTCCACTAGATGGCACTGTAAGACTGCTTCAGAGGGTGACAGAGCAGCACCCCACTTGTGTTTTCCTCAGAGGAAGCAGGACCATTGACTGTAAAAGGATAGGACACCCTAAAGCAGTCAAGGAATCAGGAATGTTTTCGACGAGAAAAACTCCTTTACAACTAATAACTAGCCTACATCACACCACAAAATAATCATATGTGCATAAGCTGACCATATAGCCTTCTCAAAATGTGGAATGCTATTTAATGTATAAGCTCAAATATTAAAATGTTACTGGGGAAATCCCACCGACGGTCAGAGTAAACTTGTATATAGTCACTTATTATTTATTTATACTTTTCCCCCAAAATGTAGTAGTCTGTATTTATTTTACCTTTATTTGACCAGGCAAGTCTTCTTGAAAGTAAAAGTTACAGAAAGTGATACCTTACCAACTACAGCATTCAATAACGCATTAATGTATTGGTTGTCGAGTATGCCATTTTTATCGGCTGAATGTGAGAATAATAGGGATTTACGTTCTAACATGTGTGTAGGCTATCCGACCGTCTGTTGAGCACTGGTCACAAAAGTTTGGTTCCTTTGTCTACATTATGTAATAGCATATTGTTTTTCTGAAATCTAATAACATTTCAGGTAAGCTATTTGGATATTTAAAAAATATATTTTAATAATCTATTTTACATAAAGACCAATGTTTCGTCGAAAATCGAATTGTTTTTATAATTGTCGCAATTGTTTAATGTGTAAGCCTACATCTGTGCAACATGAGGAAAACGGTGACTGGAATTGTGGAGACAGAAATTACGTTAAAAAAACAATGTTATTCTTAGTATAGGCCTACATGTTATTGACTGGCTACTTCTGTAATGACACGATTTATTTTCACAAGACAATGTGTGCAAATCAGTGATAATATACAGTTATCGGAAACCGCTCAAGGACATTTTGTGCAACCTAGACAGATTTATAAAATCCATAATTGTAATGCAGGCTCGCGCGGCCAAGACTATTGGTACAGCGTTGTGCGTGACAGTAGGGATCCATTCGTCAAGCTAAAAGAATATGAGAAGAATACAAAAGGATTATAAAAAAAAACAAATACATTTTAATGACAAAAAAAACATAATATAGAAATTGTGCAATTATTGATTTCTTTTCCCCATTCATTTGATCAGTCATAGGGTTGGAGTCAATTTAGAATGCTTAGATAAACTCAAATCCAATACAGCATTTTGAGTTTGAATTTGAATGGTCAAGAAAAATAATAATTTACATTTACATTTGAATGACAGGAAAAACAATTCAAACCAATTTAATTTAAGCTATTCTTAAATGTATTGAATGTGCAGGACTAATCAATTTGAATTTTCCCAGGGAGCCTTTTCAATTAAGCTTACAATTCATACGTATAGGCGTTAGATGAGTCAGGTGTCAATAAATAGGCTAAGCCTATAGGCTACATTTTCCATGCAATGATGAATGAAATAGTTGTTTTGTATATCAGTGCCACTAGGCCAGGTGAGTATAAGTGATATTGATAGCTATTTGTCACATTATCTCACTGAAGTGCCTTAGTCTACATAATATCAGTTGATGTTGTGCCTATACTTTGAGGTAAATAACGAAAATATGTAATGCTATTCAAACCAATTTGGTTCACAAATATTAGCTATACAAATGATCTAATTTATGTCAGTGTGTGGAGAATGTCCCATTAATTTAATTATATTTACTGTCATTCCATTTCAAATTTGGAATCAGCCTCCTCCTGATTCCATTCAATTTTAAATCGAAATTCTTGAAATAATGAACCAATTTTGACTCCAGGAATTGCCAAAGTTGACCCCAACCCTGCATGCTGTCACATGTATATCACGAGTTGAGCGGCACAAGAGCACGTGCACGTACGTGTTTGTGCTTTGGCACTGGTCTGACAAGAGAAAATTCAACAAACAAACATACAAAGCGATACAAAAACAAATGTAAGTTACATCCCACGAACAATTCTTCTTGGTGAATTAATCATTGTCTAGATTAATTGGCGCCACTGAAGACAAAGCTGGTACAGATATATTCCGTTATTATCTTCTTACGAAACGAAGGCAGAGGGCAGGCTTCAGTGATATGGTATGGTCCTTACAGTCTCTCGGTCTTTCTGATCACAGGATTTTGGAAACACAAATAAATATACAAACACAAGACATAGGCTACTGTAAACAGGCGCGCAGAAATGTACACATGATGGACACGACATGAGGTGTCAAGAGAAAATTAAATTAATTTTGACCTCATACATGGTGTGTGTCTCGCAAGGTATACACAAGACACAATTATTATTACTGTATTATTATTATTATTATTATTATTATGTAGGCCTATTTTATGATATATTACAAATTATGGATACTTTAATTTAATGTATTATTTATTTATTTATTATTGGGATACAATCTGACCACATTATAGACTATAACTGACATATTGTGCCTTGGTAAATATGTTGTCTACAGTACAGGATATGCTGTGTTTACTATTGTATGGTAATTAACAAACTGCAATTCAAATATAGTTAGTTAAACTGAAACTAATCATGACATGTTGAATTGAAATGAACTTGATTCAATATTTCTCAAAATACATGTCAATATATTCCATGTCCCCATGTGTCCATGCAGGCATACGTTATGACCCTGTTCTATGTAAATAAACATTAGCCTATTGCCTATAGGCCTATGCTTTGCCTTTGTCATAGAAACATGACTAATAATGTTTATTACAATAATACCTACCATGATAATAACAATAGGCCTAATAATAATATGCTGGTGATAGTATTGGCTTTTATTTAATGGTGCAGCAGGTGTATTGAGCTTCGACCGTGTTAAACCCCTGTTGCTTTTGTTATTAGGGAAAGATGGCGTTTATTTACCGACTGTCGGCTGCGACTTCTATGCTTGTTTCCCGCGGGTAGGTTCGTGCACACAGCCTATACTGTCTTTATTTTTACACATTATGACATATTGGCGCCTTGACTATAAAATCGATTTGATGTCAATGATATTGAACCTTTTTTGGTTAGCACACACCAACCACGGTCCATGTAGCCAGAAATTGCGTGTCACATCTCCACTGCATGAAAACTCCCCATAGCTCTCGATTTCTGTGTGTCTGGGGTGTAGTGCTCGAGTTCTAACACTCGGTATCCCCACTGTGTTCCATATAGGTCCAACATTAGCACTGGGCTGGCTACGGTCCAATGCTAACTGGTCCGGCACAGAAAAACACAGGGGGGCATTCATATCCTTTAGGGGTCCATGTGTTATAACGGGTTTACGGTCATTGTACCGGGGTTTGAGCGCCGTGGTGAGGTGGTGTGTCCCCATACATGTCCTCCGTTCCCGGTAACTGTCCTCCAATGGGCGTCATCCTCTTCTCCTTCTGCCGCCTGTTACAAAACCAAACCCTCACCACCTCCTTCTCCAGCTGCAGGCTGTCCGCTATGGAGGTGATCTCCGCGCCGCCTGGTTTGGGACTTTTGAGAAAATGGCTCTCCAAAGCCCCCTTTATGCCCACCTCGATGGAGGTCCTTTTTTTCCTCTTCCTCCCCTGCGCCGCGATCTTATCCAGGCTGGTGGGGCTCCCCGAGGTGGAATCCGCCTCCTCCAGCCATTTGTTAAGCAGTGGTTTGAGTTTACACATGTTTTTGAAGCTCAGTTGAAGCGCCTCGAATCTGCAGATAGTGGTTTGAGAAAATACATTTCCATAAAGGGTCCCCAGCGCCAGCCCCACGTCAGCTTGGGTAAAGCCCAGTTTGATGCGCCGCTGCTTGAACTGCTTGGCAAACTGCTCCAGGTCGTCCGAGGTCGGCGTGTCCTCGTCCGAGTTTTCCGGGTGTCCCCCTTGCTGGTGGTGAGAGAGGGACGACTGTACCCCACCTCCATGCTCGCTCAAATGTGGGCTGTGGCTGTGGTGGTCTTCCTCCTGCAGAGAGTGGTGGTGCATCTGCTCTGGTCCTCCCAGGCCGAACCCAGACTGGGAGTACACCAGGCTCTGGCCATCAGATGTAGCCATACCGGGAATGTGCGTAGAGGCCGTGCTTGTTCGCCATGCCCTGGCGTCGTGATGTGCCTGGTGCGCTAGGTGAGGGTGTCGCTGCTGCTGTTGCTGCAGACTAGCGGAATTCTGCAGCTCCTCTCGGTCGCTTTGCAGAATGGGCTTCACGTCCTGCTCTCCGAGGAGACTCGACGGCCACGGAGCCCCGTCCCCGTGCGACAGAGCCGTGATCCACTGGTGAGCGTGGCTAAGCGGATGACCGCTGCCCGGTAGCGTGTAGTCGTTCTGGAGCAGGGTGTGCGCGTCCCTATACACCGCTGCCTGCTGCATGCTCCCGGACTCCGAGTGCTGCCGCGGCGCGCTGCTGGCGGTAGTCAGGACACTGTAGTGGTTGGACGCTGCGGTCGCCATAACTCTCGGAGCCGGAGTGATAGCTCTGTCGTTAAAGGAGCTGCCTTTGACAGTTACTATTTTCCGCCACCGGGCAGCTAGCTAGGTTTCGCTCTCGATCTCCCGGGCGCGGTGCCAAGGGGACGTAGAGGCGCACACCTGAGGTCCGCCTCGCTCAGCTCTTTATTGGCCAAGAACAGTTGACAGATGTTGTTACCCCTGACAGCACCACGCTCATTGGTCACGGGAGATTCTATAGAAGCCCCTATCACTCTCCCCAACAATACTGGCAGTCCCGCTGCAGACTAACAGAGCAGAGTGAAAAGCTGGTGTTGACTGAGAAAGAGTGGATAGCCTCTTAGGCCTATTTCAGTGGAAAAAACGAGTCAATAAACATTTATTCGATTGAGGTCATTTATTCTGAATATTATTGATCTATTTATGAGAAACATCCACAAACTCGATGCATACAATGCATACATGCATTAGAGCCATGGCCTAGGCCTATGTCATTTGTGCGAATGTTTATTCTTTTTTGTTTAAAGATATTCATATTCACCAGGCCATAATCTTTTGACCTTGAAATTAATACAAAAAAATGTCTTTATAGGGTTACATTTTGAGAAAACCATTGTTTTGTGTATATTTATGGTGGCTTGCGCTCGGAGCAGTGGGATATTAACTGTCACGGCCCCTCCAGCTGCCTCTCTCCTCGCGACGCTGTCCAAAGAGAAGGGGCGCATTTTTCCCTGGCCTCGGCCCCGTTGCCATAGCGAGCGCAGTGAATGGAACAACAACGCCCACGTCACAGCTGCATTCGCCTCTTCTTTTCGTTCCATTCCAAAGGACCCATTCGAGCGGCTCGCTCTGCCGACGGGACAAATAAAAGGAGGCAAGCGAAAAGGGCACATCGGGGCCAAGGAGCGAGGGGTGAATGAATAGCCTCTCTAACCCACTCGCTCGCCCACGGTGTCCCTATCTTCCGTGCCTGTTTGGTAAACCTCGGAATTCATGCGCCCACCTTGGCACGCGGGTGTTTTGTGGTGGGAATACATTTCAAAGTAGGCCTACCAATAGGCTGCACACCACATACACAGTAGCCTATTAGTTCAATACGATGAAAACGAATAATTACAAAGAATGAAAGGCAAACACCTGTGCTCCATAGTTTTCATGAACACAACGGGGGTCTATACAGGGGTTCCCAAACTTTTTCACTTGGGCCTCCCCTTCCAGCATTGGGGAACATCTCGTACCCCCCCCCCCCCCCCCAAGTTTAAAGCATATTTTCTTCCAATTCTATACATTGTGTCATGTCTAATGTGTATTCATGGGATATTTCAGTGACAAAAAAATACAACATTATGGGCTAAAAAACATAAATTAAAAACCTTATCTGACATGGACTAGTTGATCTGGACATTTCTGACAAGCTCTCTTAGGTATCCAATGACTGACATGACAAGAGGAACTGATAATGCACTACCCAATTTTGAAATTGCACCTTGTGCATTCTACTATTACAACTTTCAAGACTAAGCTTAAAGCCGGACTGAGTACCTTAAATTAAAAAAACGAGCCCCGTGCCGACTCCTCGTGCCACCCCACAGTTTGAGAACCACTGGTCTAGAACACAGGATGGATTTGCTTTGTGATGGTAGGACTAATAGTGCATATAGTTTGTATTCATAACATGAGAGAGAAGCATAATAATGTTCCATATTATGGGAAACTTGCAATTAACTCTATCTGTTGGCTATAGGTGCCATCTATATCAATAACAGGGGCGACAGGTAGCCTAGAGCGTTGGGCCAGTAACCAAAAGGTTGCTGGATCGAATCCCAGAGCTGAAAAGGTCCAAATCTGTCATTCTGAACAAGGCAGTTAACTTACTGTTCCCCGGTAGGCCATCATTGTAAATGAGAATTTGTTCTTAACTGACTAGCCTAGTTAAATAAAGGTTAATAAAAAAAATACAGAAAACAGCAAATATTGAAATATAGCCTACCATTGTTTATGAGATGGGGACATCAAAATGTGAAATAGCTTAGAAGTTACTTTCCACCCAAAACCAATTCTTTGGAGGGATGTTAGATATTATTAGGCCTATTTTGCTCAACGTTTTCAACCTCCAAGAAAAAGAACCAGAGGGGAATCAGGAAGATGGCGCAAGAAACTCGATATGCCTACTATAAAAACATTCTTAAGGAATTGTATCCCCTCGTTGATATGCCTACTATAAAAACATTCTTAAGGAATTGTATCCCCTCGTTTATATGCCTACTATAAAAACATTCTTAAGGAATTGTATCCCCTCGTTGATATGCCTACTATAAAAACATTCTTAAGGAATTGTATCCCCTCGTTGATATGCCTACTATAAAAACATTCTTAAGGAATTGTATCCCCTCGTTGATATGCCTACTATAAAAACATTCTTAAGGAATTGTATCCCCTCGTCGATATGCCTACTATAAAAACATTCTTAAGGAATTGTATCCCCTCGTTGATATGCCTACTATAAAAACATTCTTAAGGAATTGTATCCCCTCGTTTATATGCCTACTATAAAAACATTCTTAAGGAATTGTATCCCCTCGTTGATATGCCTACTATAAAAACATTCTTAAGGAATTGTATCCCCTCGTTGATATGCCTACTATAAAAACATTCTTAAGGAATTGTATCCCCTCGTTGATATGCCTACTATAAAAACATTCTTAAGGAATTGTATCCCCTCGTTGATATGCCTACTATAAAAACATTCTTAAGGAATTGTATCCCCTCGTCGATATGCCTACTATAAAAACATTCTTAAGGAATTGTATCCCCTCGTTGATATGCCTACTATAAAAACATTCTTAAGGAATTGTATCCCCTCGTTTATATGCCTACTATAAAAACATTCTTAAGGAATTGTATCCCCTCGTTGATATGCCTACTATAAAAACATTCTTAAGGAATTGTATCCCCTCGTTTATATGCCTACTATAAAAACATTCTTAAGGAATTGTATCCCCTCGTTTATATGCCTACTATAAAAACATTCTTAAGGAATTGTATCCCCTCGTTTATATGCCTACTATAAAAACATTCTTAAGGAATTGTATCCCCTCGTTTATATGCCTACTATAAAAACATTCTTAAGGAATTGTATCCCCTCGTCGATATGCCTACTATAAAAACATTCTTAAGGAATTGTATCCCCTCGTTTATATGCCTATTGCAGATGTATCATTGACAGGGCTATTTGCATGTGTAAAGTTTACGGAATGCAACTTTAGGATACTTTTTTAGATTAAGTTACTTATTTACCATAGCTTAAATAATTGGTTAAAAGTCGTGCACTTTTCCATATATGTATAGTAGATAAATCAATGGATAAATAATCAAATATAGTAGCAGGTCTAGGGATCAGTCTATCCTATACTGAATCACCAGGATTGAAAGAACATTTGTGATGATTAGGTTGTAATTCCGAGAATTACCGAACGTGCCACCGGGGCCTCCAACAGTCGTGTGCAGAGAGAAGCAAAACATATTACCCTAATGGTGTAATATGCAAACTACTGGCCGCCCAATTACAAGACTTAATAACGCATAAACGATGTGAGTCCTGTTCTTAGGAAGGACAGACTCTGTGTTAATTCAGTCAAAGGACTGGAGCGACTGTCAACACAAGCCAGTTAGATAGGCTCTGTGTCTCTGTTTCAGGAGCCTCAGTCAACTCTCTATTCAAAACACTGAGAGTTAATGACAGAGAATCTGAGCGTTAAATTAACAGTAATTATATGTCCTGCATGCTGTAAAGATTCAATTTCTCCAACTATAATGGGCTAAGTGTCCCCATGTGCAGTGAGCTTCCGCTTTATGATATTTATAATACAGAAACACACTCGGCACGCAATTGTGTGTGTGTGTATACCGGGGTGACCACAGCATGGCCCTCCCCCTGTGGGAACCCTAAAGCAGGGGTGAGTGAGGCTGGGGGGTTCCTTTATGCTGCCGGACTCAGAGAGATAATGGCCATTCCTCCACAGCTGGCCCACACAATCAAAGAGAGACTGGCTCTGAGGATTCCAGCTTTAACCAGGCCTTTGTGTCAACTAATTACATCTGAATGCAAGACCCCAAGAACCCACCTCCCCCATCTCAACCTGTGCAGAATACCCCAAACAACCCTTCAGATAGAGCAAGAGAAACACACACACACACACACACACACACACACACACACACACACACACACACACACACACACACACACACACACACACACACACACACACACACACACACACCGCTCCCCCAGTAGGTTTCTCTTCAAAGCTCCCTGTCTCCAACACATGTGGCACTCGGCATTAGATCAGCTCTCACTCAGGAGAGAAGAGGAGGGTTTGGAGGACTGCAGGAAAATGGAAAAGACTGAAGAGCCTTGCTCCTATGCCCCAACCTCAACCTCAATCTCTATACCCCAACCCCCCACTCATGTCACCATAGCTCTCCTTTGAAAACGTGTACGCTCCAGCCTACACTTACACAAGCTTACGCTTCGTAATCATATTCCCATTGAGAAAACAAATGTGTAATAGCATAATGTTTGAGATTATAAGATTGTTTTTTTTGGGGGGGGGGCTATTTAATACTCTATACTCTGTTTTCTGGACAGGATATGATGAGTGCATGTGCAGTGTGTGTGTGCATTTTTGAGCCTTCTCTATCCAAGTGCAAATACACCCAGTCTTGGTCAAATTGTTCCCCATATAGTGCAGTGTGCTTGAGTCAGTGTAGTGAGGTCTCTCTCTCTTTTTCTCTCTCTCTTTTTCTCTCTCTCTTTTTCTCTCTCTTTTTCTCTCTCTCTTTTTCTCTCTCTCTTTTTCTCTCTCTCTCTCTCTCTCTCTCCCTCCCTCCCTCTTTTCTCCCTCTTCCTCCCTTGTTCTCTCTCCCTCTCGCCTTCCCTCCCTCTCTCTGGACACAGTGTGAATGTGTGTGTGTGTGTGTGTGTGCGCCTGTATGTGAGTCAGGGTTAGGAGGTCTTGCTGGCGCTCAGTTTAGCATTGATTTATTCTCTTTCTCCAATTTATTTCCCCTCCGCCTGATCTGCCTCTGGAAGGACGAATGGAGGAGAAACGCCAAGCACACTCTCCGTCTCCTACACTACGTGGTATGGTACACACACACCACATACACCACGCACATGCACATGCAGCGCACATATATGCAGCACACGCACACACACACTTATACTGCCAATCACACAGATACAGCACGAACATCAGCATGGTGCAAATTCACACACAGCCGTACACACGCACACACACACACACACACACACACACACACACACACACACACACACACACACACACACACACACACACACACACACACACACACACACAGATACACACACACACACACACACACACGGATTGATCCATAGAATGTAGCATATAACCATCTGAAATGCTGTCTAATGTCCTGAACAAACCCAGGGTAGAGGAGCTGTACGTGTAGTCATATTTAACAGTTTTACAGAAGGATCAGTGTTACACAGTGTCATATCCTGGAGGCATGTTTGTGTGTGTGTTTGTGTTTGTGTGTGTTTGTGTGTGTGTTTGTGTGTGTGTTTGTGTGTGTGTTTGTGTGTGTGTTTGTGTGTGTTTGTGTGTGTATGTGTGTGTTTGTGTATGTTTGTGTGTGTTTGTGTGTGTTTGTGTATGTTTGTGTGTGTCACATCTGCTTCTGTACTTTTAGCCCCTCTCCTCCACTCCTCTTCTCCTCCACTCCACTTCTCCCCCACCCCTCTTCTCCTCCACTCCTCTTCTCCTCCTCTTCTCCTCCACTCCTCTTCTCCTCCACTCCACTTCTCCTCCACTCCTCTTCTCCTCTTCTCCTCCTCTTCTCCTCCACTCCTCTTCTCCTCCTCTTCTCCTCCACTCCTCTTCTCCTCCACTCCTCTTCTCCTCCTCTTCTCCTCCACTCCTCTTCTCCTCCACTCCTCTTCTCCTCCACTCGGATGAGTAACGGATGAGTAACGGAAGAAGAGCAATAATGAAAGCGTGTAGAAAGAGAGGGAGGAGGGGTTGTTAAACCCACTTGAAAGCTCCTCCCAATCGATAGTGACGGGCCAAGCAAGGATTAAACCCAGGTTAAGTCCACTCTAATCAATACTGATGGCCAACCCAGGGGTTAAAACACGAGTCATTCTCAGCAGATCCAGGCAGTAGCACTGTGGCCCATCGCACAGATAAATCTACAGCCATGGACACGACGGGTTAACATCTACACGTATTCAGTATGGATGACTCCCGCTCTGGGCTGGATCAGTGGTAAATGTAGATGTATCAACGTGGATGGGTACGTCGTACAATTGGAGAGTTAGACAGACAATCATCACTTGTCAATGGAGATGGGCATAGCGTAGCTAAATCTGCATTGGATGGGAGTGGGTGAGACCTGATGTGGTTGGTGTGTGTGTGTGTTTCTGATATTGTAACAGACAGTACGGGAGAGTAAGAGAGAAAAAGCAGGAATCATGATGGACTTTTTCAGACTCGGCATAAGAGACATACGCTGGACAGCAGGACTGGCCACATTGATCCAGCACATGTGCAAGTATCAATGACCAATACTGATCAATCAATGATGAGTGATGATCAGGATTTCAATACAGGGAAGCTTACGGGCAATTCCATGGCAACGAAATGACGCTGAGACTCACATTTTTTTTCACTTTAAAATGTATGCCAAACAAAAAACATTGATTTCAAAGTTACACAAACTGCACAACTCTATGCGCAATGACTTTGAACAATTTACACAGTAAACAAGCAATCATAGCAAAACAAGTAACATAATTGTAGTAAAACCTCCCTCAGTTTTATTCTGTTATCAAACTTTGTATCTTCACAGTTCTTCCTTTAAATGTGTTTCTGTAAAGTTCCTCAGTTTGTTCAGCTTTAAAATCAATGGTTTTTGTTTGGTAAACATTTGAAAGTAAAACATCTCAGTCTCAGCGTGATTTCGTTAACATGGAATTGCCTTTACATGATCATCTGTGATATAGTGGTCATCCTGGAGAGCTATGAGAAGTGCAGGTTTTAATTCCTGCCCAGCAGTAACATACCTGATTTCACTAACCAATTATTGCTGGGTTGGAACAAAAGCCTGCACTCCATGTAGCTACCTGAGACTACGGGTTGGTGATCACTATACAGTAAATGATGGTGCTGCTGAAGAGACTGCTAGCTGACAGTATATTACTCTCTGTACTCTTCCCTCTTTCCCTGTCTCAATCTGTCTTTCTGGGGATTTTATAGATGGGGGAGGTATAGAAGGGTGACCTCCACATCTTCACCCCTTCCCTTGATCAGCAGTGGTTAGTATTTCAGTTCATGTCCATTTAATCAATTCATTTGAGGAAAAGTCTACGTTTTCAACTGAGGAGAAACAGTACTACCTAAAGGTGTCCAAAAAGAACACTCATTTTCTTCTTAAAACATTTGACCCCTATTTGCTCCTCCTAATAAACATGTCCCTCCTTTCCTTTCCTCCATCTTAGTGTGACTCCAGTCATTTATTACTGTGGTGTTGAAGAGGTCTTTAACCTTTTCTAAGTTCAAGTTTCTCTGGTGGCCATCAGTCCTGGTCTTGTTTAGTTTACCTGTCATGTGTCTTCGCCCCTCTCCCTCTGCACCTTAATGTCTACCGCAGTAAGTGTTATGTCTAATGGGCCGGGTGGGAGGGTGGAGGACTCTACTACTACTGCATTTAAAGATCCCATCCTGAAACAGGGCCAAAATGGAAACTCAGATAGACCTGGAATGGATTGAGCCAAGACCTCAGGGAGCAATAAGGGTTGTTCTCAATACGACGATAAAATCCATGGCTTCCCTCTCTTTCTCTGTCTCTGTCTCTGTCTCTCTCTTGCTCTCTCAATTCAATATACTTTATTGACATGGAAAGTAAAACACTTCCATTGTCAATGTAAGTATTTAACATCATCAAAGACAGGAATATACTAGACTGTTTGTAATTAAGCAATAATAATGATAGCGTTAATCAGATTAACAGCAATTACAAGAAATAGTAATAAATAATAGACCAATATGAATAACCACACTATTTTTCACTTGGCTGTCCATCAGGTTGTGACAGGAGGCCACAAATCTGGCTGCCAAGAGACAGCATTTTCTGTATGTATTTAAGTTTGTCTTCATCATTTAGGTTTTCAAATTATTCGTATTGTTTTATAATTTTGGGGGAAGAATGTATTTTCTTCTGTCAGAATATCTGTCAGAAATTGATATAAAATGCCGCTCTGTCTCTATCTCTTCCTGGGGGCAGAATGAGCTAATCCTGACCTCTCTGGGCAGCCATGTTTGCCTGTGACCACCGGTCTCTATGTTTTTTTCTCTCCATTTTCTATCAGTCACAGTGGTCAGATAGTCTGCCACCATGTACTGTCTGTTTAGAGTGAAATAGCTATGAAGTTTAGTTAGATTTTCTTGTGGTGTCTTTCCAATAGGTGATATATTTACATTTTTGCTTTGTGATAATTTGGTTGGGCCAGATTTTCTGAGTGCTGTCTTGAGGCTTTGTTGGGTTGGTAGGGGTTAGTGAATTGAGCCTCAGGACCAACTGGCTAAGGGGACTCTTCTCTCTCTCTCCCTCTCTCACTCTTTCTCTCTCTACATACACCATACACACATGCAGCACACAACACCATGCAATTATCTTATTTATTGTTGTCTTTTTTCTGAGTCTGTGTTTTCTGAGTTATGTCTCCCAGGGACTGTTGACATGCCTTTCTCCTTTACTCCTGAACACAGTTACTTCTGTTCTGACAGTTTCCTAGGTTCTAACCCAGTTTCAGCTCACCATCTCCATACTTCCTGGTTATGATTACCCCTGGTTACCCCTGGTTACCCCTGGACACAGAGATAGTCATGCGCTCATTAAAGTGTCACTAAGCATGCGGAATCTATGCTGAGCTGTAATGGGCCAGTAGACAGACAGACAGACTGTATGTGTGTGTGTGTGTGTGTGTGTGTGTGTGTCTCTGTGTGTCTCTGTGTCTCTGTGTGTCTCTGTGTGTGTGTGTCTCTGTGTGTCTCTGTGTGTCTCTGTGTCTCTGTGTGTGTGTGTGTCTCTGTGTGTCTCTGTGTCTGTGTGTGTGTGTGTCTCTGTGTGTCTCTGTGTCTCTGTGTGTGTGTCTCTGTGTGTGTGTGTGTGTGTGTGTGTGTGTGTGTGTGTGTGTGTGTGTGTTTGTGTGTGTGTGTGTGTGTGTGTGTGTGTGTGTGTGTGTGTGTGTGAGTTGGGTTGTAGTGTGTTCCACAATGTAGAAATGTGTGTTCAGGATCATGTTATTCTATCCCAACCCTACCAAACTGTTTCACTCCATAAGAGAATGGCTGAGCCACGAAAAGAGAGAAACAAAAAAGTAAAGAAAGAAAAGAGGAGATAGCTTTTTTTTAAGACACAATAGCGAACATGTTCTTTCCATGCATATCAAGTAAGCTTTTTGGAGGATGGCGTGAAAAATTATTCCATGACAATAAAAAGAAAGACAAAAAACAACTCCAGCCAGCTAGCCAATTAATTTGGGCCTGTGATCTCAAAGGGTTGGTGGAGAGGTGCTTGGCTACATAGCGCTAAGCTAATTCATGTAGCATATCCCATCTGTATTAAATATATGCATGAGGCTAATTCCGTTAGCTGTAGCACGCAGTTGCAGGAGCTAGTTCCCATTAGCGGTAATCCGCCTCCAGTGAAATCAAGCTGGTCGAGGCCAACATTGCTTTTTTGCATGAAGCAAACAACATTTAATTTGCTTTGCTAAATCAAAGCGTGGCATTCTGGATTCTGGATCCTGCCTTACTCTCTTACCCCCCCCCCCCTCTCTCTCTCTCCCTGACTCGCCTCTCTCTCTCACACACTCAATCTCTCTGCCTCAATCTTTTATGTCTTACTTTCTTTCTCTCTATCTTTCTCTACCCATACCGCTCTCTCTCTTTTTCCTCATCCTCTCCCTCTCTTTTTCTCTCTCTCCACCTTTTCCCTTTCTCCTCCTCCTTTCTCTCTTCCTCTTTTTCAGTGGGATAAATTACTTGAGAATCATAACAGAATAAAAATTACAGAGAGAGGGAAGAGACAGAACAGAATGTTCTGTCTCTTCGCATACTCACACCCTCACCCTGAGATTTAATTACATGTGTATGTGTGTGTGTATGCGTGCGTGTGTGTTGGTGTCTCAAGTGTGGCAAAAACACACATACACACACACCCTCAAATGCACGCACATGCACACAGACAGACAGACAGACAGACAGACAGACAGACAGACAGACAGACAGATTCTGATTTGGTAGATGTTTCATGTATATCTCAGAGGGACATAGCGTGTGTTTGGAGTGTGTTTCCAGGTCAGGGCTGGAGCCTATGAGACACACTTTTGTTATTGAGTGTGTGGGAGAGTGTGCATGGCTATGTGTGTATTGCTCTGTGTATGCGCAAAAGAGTAAGAGTGTGTGTGTGTGTGAGCTCCTTGCGGTGCAATGCAGAGCCAGTCTAAAAAAAATGCTGCTTGGTGGTTCGTATTGAACTTGACCTGCGGGCCAGATCAATGTGTGTGTATATGTGTGTTTGTTTGTGTGTGTGTGTACGCGAGCCAAATCAATGTGTCTCCATGTGTCACGGATTGAGAGAGCTCACTGATTACCCAGGGGTGGGTGGGTGGGGGAGGGGAGCGGGGAAGCAAGGGAGGGATGAGAGGGAGCAGAGGAGGGAAGGAGGGAGGGAGGGATGAGATTTAGCAGAGGACAGGGCTGAGACCAGGATCAGAGAGAATAGCATCTCATTTCATTTTATTTTCATTTCATTTCACTCTATCTGGGGGAGCTGTAATGCACAGCGTTCTCCACTGCTGGAGTTCACATCCACATCCAGATGAAGCAGTATTCTCAGAAAAACTGGATAATGTTCTACACACACACACACACACACACACACACACACACACACACACACACACACACACACACACACACACACACACACACACACACACACACACACACACACACACACACACACACACACACAGCTCTACCCCTCCATACACACAGCTCTATCCCCCATACACACAGCTCTACCCCCCCATACACACAGCTCTACCCCCCCATACACACAGCTCTACCCCCCCATACACACAGCTCTACCTCCCCATACACACAGCTCTACCCCCCATACACACAGCTCTCCCCATACACACAGCTCTACCTCCCCATACACACAGCTCTACCCCCCATACACAATGCTCTACCCCCCATACACAATGCTCTACCCCCCATAGACACAGCTCTACCCCCCATACACACAGCTCTGCCTAGGTGAGAGTATGAGATGTCTGTGGGGTTAACGAGAGACTAGGTCTCCAGAGTTCCAGAGATAGTCAGGGGCTAGACTGGGTCCTCCGTAGCCCAGCAAGGAGCTCTGAGTGGGGCATCAGTATGCACCTCCACCAACCCCTGCTGAGCTCATCAGTGGTGTGTGTTTATGGTGAGGGCCCGAGTCGATGGATTGTGTGTGTGTGTGTGTGTGTGTGTGTGTGTGTGTGTGTGTGTGTGTGTGTGTGTGTGTGTGTGTGTGTGTGTGTGTGTGTGTGTGTGTGTGTGTGTGTGTGTGTGTGTGTGTGTCCACTGCTCATTAATGCCTAACGGTGTGTGGTCATAGTCACGGTCAAGGTTGGAGTAACTGGAGTGACACACTGTGATCAGTATCATGGCTGCAACCAATGGTCAGCGTTAAAGGGTTGTTGTCTGTGGACTAAAATATGAACAAAATGGTATTATCCATAACATAGGAATTATATCATGTATAAACATTGTATGTGTTTATTCATGATTATAATAACGAAACATGTATTTATTGTTAATGACCACTGGGATAAACAAATGGCATCATGAATTGACCAGTTGTTAGTTTTCAATAAAACAGTCCAAGCTAGCTAAATCCTACAACAAATCTTACAGTATCAATTTAAAACATTACACAAAAAATACTAAAAGATTACATTAAAATATGTCACATTAAAATACTTAAAGATTAAAGTAAGAACAAATGGTACAGGTTGCATTTAGTAAGAGCAGGAAAACACACATTCACACAGACCATGAATCAAATCTCATTTTTGCATCGATTGCTTGTGTTTCAATAAAAATCTACGATGCTTGTCACATGTCAGGTAGGGTCAACACAACAAATCCTTCTGATTCAATTTCCTCTGGGAGGGGTGTGACTAGAGAGAGAGAGGGATGCAGAGAGAGAATGAGAGGGAGGGAGGGAGGGAGGGAGGGAGGGAGGGAGGGAGGGAGGGAGGGAGGGAGGGAGGGAGGGAGGGAGGGAGGGAGGGAGGGAGGGAGGGAGGGGAAGAGTTGGTTATTTTGACCACCTGCTGCTGGGTTCATAAACACACACACACACACACACACACACACACACACACACACACACGCATACACAGTCTACTGACTACACAGGAGCATTGGTTTGTAAACAGCAGAGAGAGAGAGAGAGAGAGAGAGAGAGAGAGAGAGAGAGAGAGAGAGAGAGAGAGAGAGAGAGAGAGACATTGCTTCTGCTGTGTGTGAGTTTGCTGCATAACTGTCAAACACACAACAATAATCACAGAAACTATTGTTGTCAATTCCATTGTTGTCATATATTCTTGAGGTGGATCTTTTTTTTGTCATCGGAATAGAGTTAGATAGAGGAATGACAGCTTTTTCTCTGACTTCTGATTCTAGTTGAAGTGAAAAGGTACAAAAACACCTATAAAATGTTATACCACTTCATGTTTAATGATGGAGTGAGATGGTGACACCCAACAAGTACATTACCACCTCTTATCTTCAACAGAAAACCTCAATGACAGACAGCATACTGGGAGTGTCTGTGATGCATCTGTCAGTATAACACACAGGGAGGACACACACACACGCACACAAGCACGCACGCACACACACACACACACACGCACACACTCCAGTAATAACTGGGAAAATAGGCTCATGAATCCAGAAGGTTATTACAACACAAATAAACGCCCTAAAGGAGAATTATTGTGTAAATAAAACAGCAGCCCATCAGTTGTGCAGGCTTTCCCAGGCTTCGGCTCGAAGGGCTAATAGCTCAATAGGACAGTGTCAGTGTAATAGAGGAATAGTTTTAAGGGATGAGTAGTGGATTGCCATGCATACGTTTAGCACCCAGACTGGGGTAGGTCTATCACACAGATAAAGATCGGGCGTATGGGATATTAGTCGATAGTAGATAACACACACACACTGTTTAATGATCACATTTAACAACATTGTATTTGGGTATAAGTTCCCTATAAATGGTATAGAATGTTACTGTATTAACAAATGATCAACTGCAACTCTGTGCTAGGGTTAGGTTTAGGGTTAGGGTTAGGGTCAGGGTTCGGTTTAGGGTTTGGTTTAGGGTTAGGGTTTGGTTTAGGGTTAGGTTTAGGGTTAGGGTTCGGTTTTTGGGTTAGGTTTAGGGTTAGGGTTCAGTTTAGGGTTAGGTTTAGGGTTAGGGTTAGGGTTATGTTTAGGGTTAGATTTAGGGTTAGGGTTAGGATCAGGATTAGGATAAGCAGATGGTTAGTTGAGCAGTTTGTATGGGGATTATTCCAAGACAGTATATAGTGGAGGAATAGAAGGAACCAATGCCTCCCAGTTTTCTACAAAACCCCTTGCATCTCTCTTTCGCTTACACACAACGCAGTGCTATTATTTCATCATTTGATTCCAGGCCTGGACGGCACAGCGATCCATCAGAATGCAAACAGCACACAGAGCCAATCTATAGCACATCTATTTCCTTCCTGCATGTCACACCACATAGAGGGGAGTGTTTATTAAAGCCTAAACACAGGTGAGGAGGAAACACACACACACACACACACACACACACACACACACACACACACACACACACACACACACACACACACACACACACACACACACACACACACACACACACACACACACACACACACACACACACACACACACACACACAGATACCTAAAGTCAGTGTACACTAACTGGTGGGGAGGGGTTGAATGTGCCATATACACACTCTCAGACACACAAACAAACATGCACACACACTCTCTGACGCCTCGCCTGGCTCCGACCTGTGATAGATTGGCTGCACCCCCGCCGTGACAGACGAGCGATGGATAGAGCGTGGGGCAGATGAAGGGAAGGAGAGAAAAAAGAGAAAGGAGGAAAAGGGCTGAGTGCAGCCATCTCCAAGCCAGGGAGGATCTCACAGGCCAAGGAGACATTTCCTCGGCACGTGAACGTGTCATTTCCTCTAAACAAACAGCACATCTGTGTAACCGATGATACCTTAAGGGCCACCCTGCCAACCCTCCCTCCTCCTCTTCCTCCTCCTCTTCCTATCTGCTTCTTCTCCTCCTCTCCTCTCAATCACTTCTCCACTATCTGCTTTTCAGTTTCCCTCTTCTTCCACCATCCTTTCTCATTCTCTTTCCCTTCCTCTGTTTCTCCTAGTCTCTTCCATCTTCTCTCGCACACACAGAGGTGTCAATCAATCCTGTCTAACCCCTCCCCCTCGTGGGCCCTCCCAGAGGACGTATCACCCTGCCAGCAGATGAAAACATCACCTCTCTGTCTCTCTCTCTACCCCTCCTACAACCCCAATATACACACACCATTTCACCCCTTAGAGCACCGGACAATCAATCCAACCCTGCAACCCTTACATCTCATGCCTCTGATAGCTTTATTGACTGGGCCAGGTCTGTGTGTGTCTGTGTGTGTGTGTGTGTGTCTGTGTGTGTCTGTGTGTGTTTCTGTGTGTGTGTCTGTATGTATCTGTGAGTGTCTGTGTCAATGTGTTATGTCATGAGTGTTGTTTCCCTCTTACTAGCTCTGACTTTATTGAGGAAACATTTTCGCACTTTGACTGTGATACGTGGTTGTCCCACCTAGCTACCTTGAGATGAATGTTCTGAATGTAAGTCGCTCTAGATAAGAGCGTCTGCTAAGGGGTGGAGAAAATTTCACAGAATGGGTACCAGGAGGAAAATAGGGGAGGGTCATGCTTTTTCTATTTCAGTCAAGGGTTTAGTATTTTTTAAATCGAGTCCAGGGGAGGGTCATGTCATTTGTAATTGATGAAGTTTCAATATTTCTCAGTGTTTCAGAATTAGTTGCTTATTAGACTATGTATCGATGTGTCCCCGATGCCGCCCGTCATCTCTGATTCTTCGCTGTGCCTGCAATATCAAGTGCGCCTATAGGCTATTTAGTGTGGTCTCAATCAAATGATCCATAGCTTATAGGCTATAGGCTACGAAGTGCATGCTTGGAGAAGCACAGATCAAAGATATTTCTAAGATAGCTGCTGGGATGGTGTAAATTAAACTGGGCTGCATTACACACTGCAATGGATATTCCAACCCTGGGCCCCAGTCTACTCTGCTCTTGCTGATCAAAATCTTTTTTGTGTACTGCCTAACCAATGGCTGTGCTGTGTAGGCCCACAGTGGCCGTTCAGGGGGAGAGTCAAACGCTTCTTCCGAAAATCCTTTTTGATACTCCAAAACAATGCAATATAGTCTACAGCCTGTGTTCTGTTCAGTTTGAGAAGGAGGACTAGTCTACAGCCTGTGTTCTGTTCAGTTTGAGAAGGAGGACTAGTCTACAGCCTATGTTCTGTTCAGTTTGAGAAGGATGACTAGTCTACAGCCTGTGTTCTGTTCAGTTTGAGAAGGAGGACTAGTCTACAGCCTATGTTCTGTTCAGTTTGAGAAGGAGGACTAGTCTACATACAGCCTGTGTTCTGTTCAGTTTGAGAAGGAGGACTAGTCTACAGCCTGTGTTCTGTTCAGTTAGAGAAGGAGTACTAGTCTACAGCCTGTGTTCTGTTCAGTTTGAGAAGGAGGACTAGTCTACAGCCTGTGTTCTGTTCAGTTTGAGATGGAGGACTAGTCTACAGCCTGTGTTCTGTTCAGTTTGAGAAGGAGGACTAGTCTACAGCCTGTGTTCTGTTCAGTTTGAGAAGGAGGACTAGTCTACACACAGCCTGTGTTCTGTTCAGTTTGAAAAGGAGGACTAGTCTACAGCCTGTGTTCTATTCAGTTTGAGAAGGAGGACTAGTCTACAGCCTGTGTTCTGTTCAGTTTGAGAAGGAGGACTAGTCTACAGCCTGTGTTCTGTTCAGTTTGAGAAGGAGGACTAGTCTACAGCCTGTGTTCTGTTCAGTTTGAGAAGGAGGACTAGTCTACAGCCTATGTTCTGTTCAGTTTGAGAAGGAGGACTAGTCTACAGCCTGTGTTCTGTTCAGTTTGAGAAGGAGGACTAGTCTACAGCCTATGTTCTGTTCAGTTTGAGAAGGAGGACTAGTCTACAGCCTATGTTCTGTTCAGTTTGAGAAGGAGGACTAGTCTACAGCCTATGTTCTGTTCAGTTTGAGAAGGAGGACTAGTCTACAGCCTGTGTTCTGTTCAGTTTGAGAAGGAGGACTAGTCTACAGCCTATGTTCTGTTCAGTTTGAGAAGGAGGACTAGTCTACAGCCTGTGTTCTGTTCAGTTTGAGAAGGAGGACTAGTCTACAGCCTGTGTTCTGTTCAGTTTGAGAAGGAGGACTAGTCTACAGCCTATGTTCTGTTCAGTTTGAGAAGGAGGACTGGAGGTCAACTTTGATTGCATGTTACTACTATAATTGTCGCATTCAGGCCTACCTTCTATTGAAGAAAATAGCGAAAAGCACAGGCCTGCCACTTGTTGGTTTAAGATTTTTTTTTAATCTAACATGTCAGATTACGTAAAATGATCTATAACAGCCCTTTGGTCCACAATGCTTTATGCTCGAAACAAGCTGTACAATAAGTAAGACGTGACTCTGCATATGGGGATATCATTGTTTCGTTTATTTGACATTCAGAGGCTGAACTACAACTTTCTATAGCTGAGAAGACAAAAAAGTGACTTTGCTTGCTTTGCTCTAATTATGTCTGTATCAATTGATTAAGCTATTCACTTTATGTACAATAGAAGATGTTTAAACCCAAACAGCTTTTTAGGGAAACACTTGTGACCTTCTCTCGTTGGGTTAAGCCACAGAAGAAGAGTAGCCAGCAGTTATAGTTTACATTTTTTTGCATCGGTAGGTCTACTCTGTCTGGGATGGAAAGGTAGGGCTACTCTGTCTGGGATGGAAAGGTAGGGCTACTCTGTCTGGGATGGAAAGGTAGGGCTACTCTGTCTGGGATGGAAAGGTAGGGCTACTCTGTCTGTGATGGAAAGGTAGGTCTACTCTGTCTGGGATGGAAAGGTAGGTCTACTCTGTCTGGGATGGAAAGGTAGGTCTACTCTGTCTGGGATGGAAAGGTAGGGCTACTCTGTCTGGGATGGAAAGGTAGGTCTACTCTGTCTGGGATGGAAAGGTAGGGCTACTCTGTCTGGGATGGAAAGGTAGGGCTACTCTGTCTGGGATGGAAAGGTAGGGCTACTCTGTCTGGGATGGAAAGGTAGGGCTACTCTGTCTGGGATGGAAAGGTAGGGCTACTCTGTCTGGGATGGAAAGGTAGGTCTACTCTGTCTGGGATGGAAAGGTAGGTCTACTCTGTCTGGGATGGAAAGGTAGGTCTACTCTGTCTGGGATGGAAAGGTAGGGCTACTCTGTCTGGGATGGAAAGGTAGGTCTACTCTGTCTGGGATGGAAAGGTAGGTCTACTCTGTCTGGGATGGAAAGGTAGGTCTACTCTGTCTGGGATGGAAAGGTAGGTCTACTCTGTCTGGGATGGAAAGGTAGGTCTACTCTGTCTGGGATGGAAAGGTAGGGCTACTCTGTCTGGGATGGAAAGGTAGGTCTACTCTGTCTGGGATGGAAAGGTAGGTCTACTCTGTCTGGGATGGAAAGGTAGGTCTACTCTGTCTGGGATGGAAAGGTAGGTCTACTCTGTCTGGGATGGAAAGGTAGGTCTACTCTGTCTGGGATGGAAAGGTAGGGCTACTCTGTCTGGGATGGAAAGGTAGGTCTACTCTGTCTGGGATGGAAAGGTAGGTCTACTCTGTCTGGGATGGAAAGGTAGGTCTACTCTGTCTGGGATGGAAAGGTAGGGCTACTCTGTCTGGGATGGAAAGGTAGGTCTACTCTGTCTGGGATGGAAAGGTAGGTCTACTCTGTCTGGGATGGAAAGGTAGGTCTACTCTGTCTGGGATGGAAAGGTAGGTCTACTCTGTCTGGGATGGAAAGGTAGGGCTACTCTGTCTGGGATGGAAAGGTAGGTCTACTCTGTCTGGGATGGAAAGGTAGGGCTACTCTGTCTGGGATGGAAAGGTAGGTCTACTCTGTCTGGGATGGAAAGGTAGGGCTACTGTCTGGGATGGAAAGGTAGGTCTACTCTGTCTGGGATGGAAAGGTAGGTCTACTCTGTCTGGGATGGAAAGGTAGGTCTACTCTGTCTGGGATGGAAAGGTAGGGCTACTCTGTCTGGGATGGAAAGGTAGGTCTACTCTGTCTGGGATGGAAAGGTAGGGCTACTCTGTCTGGGATGGAAAGGTAGGTCTACTCTGTCTGGGATGGAAAGGTAGGGCTACTCTGTCTGGGATGGAAAGGTAGGTCTACTCTGTCTGGGATGGAAAGGTAGGTCTACTCTGTCTGGGATGGAAAGGTAGGGCTACTCTGTCTGGGATGGAAAGGTAGGGCTACTCTGTCTGGGATGGAAAGGTAGGTCTACTCTGTCTGGGATGGAAAGGTAGGTCTACTCTGTCTGGGATGGAAAGGTAGGGCTACTCTGTCTGGGATGGAAAGCTAGGTCTACTCTGTCTGGGATGGAAAGGTAGGTCTACTCTGTCTGGGATGGAAAGGTAGGCCTACTCTGTCTGGGATGGAAAGGTAGGTCTACTCTGTCTGGGATGGAAAGGTAGGTCTACTCTGTCTGGGATGGAAAGGTAGGGCTACTCTGTCTGGGATGGAAAGGTAGGTCTACTCTGTCTGGGATGGAAAGGTAGGTCTACTCTGTCTGGGATGGAAAGGTAGGGCTACTCTGTCTGGGATGGAAAGGTAGGTCTACTCTGTCTGGGATGGAAAGGTAGGTCTACTCTGTCTGGGATGGAAAGGTAGTTCTACTCTGTCTGGGATGGAAAGGTAGGTCTACTCTGTCTGTGATGGAAAGGTAGGTCTACTCTGTCTAGGATGGAAAGGTAGGGCTACTCTGTCTGGGATGGAAAGGTAGGTCTACTCTGTCTGGGATGGAAAGGTAGGGCTACTCTGTCTGGGATGGAAAGGTAGGTCTACTCTGTCTGGGATGGAAAGGTAGGTCTACTCTGTCTGGGATGGAAAGGTAGGGCTACTCTGTCTGGGATGGAAAGGTAGGTCTACTCTGTCTGGGATGGAAAGGTAGGTCTACTCTGTCTGGGATGGAAAGGTAGGTCTACTCTGTCTGGGATGGAAAGGTAGGTCTACTCTGTCTGGGATGGAAAGGTAGGGCTACTCCGTCTGGGATGGAAAGGTAGGTCTACTCTGTCTGGGATGGAAAGGTAGGTCTACTCCGTCTGGGATGGAAAGGTAGGGCTACTCTGTCTGGGATGGAAAGGTAGGTCTACTCTGTCTGGGATGGAAAGGTAGGTCTACTCTGTCTGGGATGGAAAGGTAGGTCTACTCTGTCTGGGATGGAAAGGTAGGTCTACTCTGTCTGGGATGGAAAGGTAGGGCTACTCTGTCTGGGATGGAAAGGTAGGTCTACTCTGTCTGGGATGGAAAGGTAGGGCTACTCTGTCTGGGATGGAAAGGTAGGTCTACTCTGTCTGGGATGGAAAGGTAGGGCTACTCTGTCTGGGATGGAAAGGTAGGTCTACTCTGTCTGGGATGGAAAGGTAGGTCTACTCTGTCTGGGATGGAAAGGTAGGTCTACTCTGTCTGGGATGGAAAGGTAGGGCTACTCTGTCTGGGATGGAAAGGTAGGTCTACTCTGTCTGGGATGGAAAGGTAGGGCTACTCTGTCTGGGATGGAAAGGTAGGTCTACTCTGTCTGGGATGGAAAGGTAGGGCTACTCTGTCTGGGATGGAAAGGTAGGTCTACTCTGTCTGGGATGGAAAGGTAGGTCTACTCTGTCTGGGATGGAAAGGTAGGGCTACTCTGTCTGGGATGGAAAGGTAGGGCTACTCTGTCTGGGATGGAAAGGTAGGTCTACTCTGTCTGGGATGGAAAGGTAGGTCTACTCTGTCTGGGATGGAAAGGTAGGGCTACTCTGTCTGGGATGGAAAGGTAGGTCTACTCTGTCTGGGATGGAAAGGTAGGTCTACTCTGTCTGGGATGGAAAGGTAGTTCTACTCTGTCTGGGATGGAAAGGTAGGTCTACTCTGTCTGTGATGGAAAGGTAGGTCTACTCTGTCTAGGATGGAAAGGTAGGGCTACTCTGTCTGGGATGGAAAGGTAGGTCTACTCTGTCTGGGATGGAAAGGTAGGGCTACTCTGTCTGGGATGGAAAGGTAGGTCTACTCTGTCTGGGATGGAAAGGTAGGTCTACTCTGTCTGGGATGGAAAGGTAGGGCTACTCTGTCTGGGATGGAAAGGTAGGTCTACTCTGTCTGGGATGGAAAGGTAGGTCTACTCTGTCTGGGATGGAAATGTAGGTCTACTCTGTCTGGGATGGAAAGGTAGGTCTACTCTGTCTGGGATGGAAAGGTAGGGCTACTCTGTCTGGGATGGAAAGGTAGGTCTACTCTGTCTGGGATGGAAAGGTAGGTCTACTCTGTCTGGGATGGAAAGGTAGGGCTACTCTGTCTGGGATGGAAAGGTAGGTCTACTCTGTCTGGGATGGAAAGGTAGGTCTACTCTGTCTGGGATGGAAAGGTAGGTCTACTCTGTCTGGGATGGAAAGGTAGGTCTACTCTGTCTGGGATGGAAAGGTAGGGCTACTCTGTCTGAGATGGAAAGGTAGGTCTACTCTGTCTGGGATGGAAAGGTAGGGCTACTCTGTCTGGGATGGAAAGGTAGGTCTACTCTGTCTGGGATGGAAAGGTAGGGCTACTCTGTCTGGGATGGAAAGGTAGGTCTACTCTGTCTGGGATGGAAAGGTAGGTCTACTCTGTCTGGGATGGAAAGGTAGGTCTACTCTGTCTGGGATGGAAAGGTAGGGCTACTCTGTCTGGGATGGAAAGGTAGGTCTACTCTGTCTGGGATGGAAAGGTAGGGCTACTCTGTCTGGGATGGAAAGGTAGGTCTACTCTGTCTGGGATGGAAGGGTAGGGCTACTCTGTCTGGGATGGAAAGGTAGGTCTACTCTGTCTGGGATGGAAAGGTAGGTCTACTCTGTCTGGGATGGAAAGGTAGGGCTACTCTGTCTGGGATGGAAAGGTAGGGCTACTCTGTCTGGGATGGAAAGGTAGGTCTACTCTGTCTGGGATGGAAAGGTAGGTCTACTCTGTCTGGGATGGAAAGGTAGGGCTACTCTGTCTGGGATGGAAAGCTAGGTCTACTCTGTCTGGGATGGAAAGGTAGGTCTACTCTGTCTGGGATGGAAAGGTAGGCCTACTCTGTCTGGGATGGAAAGGTAGGTCTACTCTGTCTGGGATGGAAAGGTAGGTCTACTCTGTCTGGGATGGAAAGGTAGGGCTACTCTGTCTGGGATGGAAAGGTAGGTCTACTCTGTCTGGGATGGAAAGGTAGGTCTACTCTGTCTGGGATGGAAAGGTAGGGCTACTCTGTCTGGGATGGAAAGGTAGGTCTACTCTGTCTGGGATGGAAAGGTAGGTCTACTCTGTCTGGGATGGAAAGGTAGTTCTACTCTGTCTGGGATGGAAAGGTAGGTCTACTCTGTCTGTGATGGAAAGGTAGGTCTACTCTGTCTAGGATGGAAAGGTAGGGCTACTCTGTCTGGGATGGAAAGGTAGGTCTACTCTGTCTGGGATGGAAAGGTAGGGCTACTCTGTCTGGGATGGAAAGGTAGGTCTACTCTGTCTGGGATGGAAAGGTAGGTCTACTCTGTCTGGGATGGAAAGGTAGGGCTACTCTGTCTGGGATGGAAAGGTAGGTCTACTCTGTCTGGGATGGAAAGGTAGGTCTACTCTGTCTGGGATGGAAAGGTAGGTCTACTCTGTCTGGGATGGAAAGGTAGGTCTACTCTGTCTGGGATGGAAAGGTAGGGCTACTCTGTCTGGGATGGAAAGGTAGGTCTACTCTGTCTGGGATGGAAAGGTAGGTCTACTCTGTCTGGGATGGAAAGGTAGGGCTACTCTGTCTGGGATGGAAAGGTAGGTCTACTCTGTCTGGGATGGAAAGGTAGGTCTACTCTGTCTGGGATGGAAAGGTAGTTCTACTCTGTCTGGGATGGAAAGGTAGGTCTACTCTGTCTGTGATGGAAAGGTAGGTCTACTCTGTCTAGGATGGAAAGGTAGGGCTACTCTGTCTGGGATGGAAAGGTAGGTCTACTCTGTCTGGGATGGAAAGGTAGGGCTACTCTGTCTGGGATGGAAAGGTAGGTCTACTCTGTCTGGGAAGGAAAGGTCAGGTCTACTCTGTCTTGGATGGAAAGGTAGGTCTACTCTGTCTGGGATGGAAAGGTAGGTCTACTCTGTCTGGGATGGAAAGGTAGGCCTTCTCTGTCTGGGATGGAAAGGTAGGTCTACTCTGTCTGGGATGGAAAGGTAGGTCTACTCTGTCTGGGATGGAAAGGTAGGCCTTCTCTGTCTGGGATGGAAAGGTAGGTCTACTCTGTCTGTGATGGAAAGGTAGGCCTTCTCTGTCTGGGATGGAAAGGTAGGTCTACTCTGTCTGGGATGGAAAGGTAGGTCTACTCTGTCTGGGATGGAAAGGTAGGTCTACTCTGTCTGGGATGGAAAGGTAGGTCTACTCTGTCTGGGATGGAAAGGTAGGGCTACTCTGTCTGGGATGGAAAGGTAGGTCTACTCTGTCTGGGATGGAAAGGTAGGTCTACTCTGTCTGGGATGGAAAGGTAGGGCTACTCTGTCTGGGATGGAAAGGTAGGTCTACTCTGTCTGGGATGGAAAGGTAGGTCTACTCTGTCTGGGATGGAAAGGTAGGTCTACTCTGTCTGGGATGGAAAGGTAGGTCTACTCTGTCTGGGATGGAAAGGTAGGGCTACTCTGTCTGGGATGGAAAGGTAGGTCTACTCTGTCTGGGATGGAAAGGTAGGGCTACTCTGTCTGGGATGGAAAGGTAGGTCTACTCTGTCTGGGATGGAAAGGTAGGGCTACTCTATCTGGGATGGAAAGGTAGGTCTACTCTGTCTGGGATGGAAAGGTAGGTCTACTCTGTCTGGGATGGAAAGGTAGGTCTACTCTGTCTGGGATGGAAAGGTAGGGCTACTCTGTCTGGGATGGAAAGGTAGGTCTACTCTGTCTGGGATGGAAAGGTAGGGCTACTCTGTCTGGGATGGAAAGGTAGGGCTACTCTGTCTGGGATGGAAAGGTAGGTCTACTCTGTCTGGGATGGAAAGGTAGGTCTACTCTGTCTGGGATGGAAAGGTAGGTCTACTCTGTCTGGGATGGAAAGGTAGGTCTACTCTGTCTGGGATGGAAAGGTAGGTCTACTCTGTCTGGGATGGAAAGGTAGGTCTACTCTGTCTGGGATGGAAAGGTAGGGCTACTCTGTCTGGGATGGAAAGGTAGGTCTACTCTGTCTGGGATGGAAAGGTAGGTCTACTCTGTCTGGGATGGAAAGGTAGTTCTACTCTGTCTGGGATGGAAAGGTAGGTCTACTCTGTCTGTGATGGAAAGGTAGGTCTACTCTGTCTAGGATGGAAAGGTAGGGCTACTCTGTCTGGGATGGAAAGGTAGGTCTACTCTGTCTGGGATGGAAAGGTAGGGCTACTCTGTCTGGGATGGAAAGGTAGGTCTACTCTGTCTGGGATGGAAAGGTAGGTCTACTCTGTCTGGGATGGAAAGGTAGGGCTACTCTGTCTGGGATGGAAAGGTAGGTCTACTCTGTCTGGGATGGAAAGGTAGGTCTACTCTGTCTGGGATGGAAAGGTAGGTCTACTCTGTCTGGGATGGAAAGGTAGGGCTACTCTGTCTGGGATGGAAAGGTAGGTCTACTCTGTCTGGGATGGAAAGGTAGGGCTACTCTGTCTGGGATGGAAAGGTAGGTCTACTCTGTCTGGGATGGAAAGGTAGGGCTACTCTGTCTGGGATGGAAAGGTAGGTCTACTCTGTCTGTGATGGAAAGGTAGGTCTACTCTGTCTAGGATGGAAAGGTAGGGCTACTCTGTCTGGGATGGAAAGGTAGGTCTACTCTGTCTGGGATGGAAAGGTAGGGCTACTCTGTCTGGGATGGAAAGGTAGGTCTACTCTGTCTGGGATGGAAAGGTCAGGTCTACTCTGTCTTGGATGGAAAGGTAGGTCTACTCTGTCTGGGATGGAAAGGTAGGTCTACTCTGTCTGGGATGGAAAGGTAGGCCTTCTCTGTCTGGGATGGAAAGGTAGGTCTACTCTGTCTGGGATGGAAAGGTAGGTCTACTCTGTCTGGGATGGAAAGGTAGGCCTTCTCTGTCTGGGATGGAAAGGTAGTTCTACTCTGTCTGTGATGGAAAGGTAGGCCTTCTCTGTCTGGGATGGAAAGGTAGGTCTACTCTGTCTGTGATGGAAAGGTAGGCCTTCTCTGTCTGGGTTGGACAGGTAGGTCTACTCTGTCTGGGATGGAAAGGTAGGCCTTCTCTGTCTGGGATGGAAAGGTAGGTCTACTCTGTCTGGGATGGAAAGGTAGGCCTATTCTGTCTGTGATGGAAAGGTAGGGCTACTCTGTCTGTAATGGAAAGGTAGGGCTATTCTGTCTGTGATGGAAAGGTAGGCCTAACCTTTGAAAGTACCATGCTCACATTCCTAATGATGTCTCAGATTTAATGATTTGCAAACAAGACACAGTGATTAGGCATTCGAGAAACATCATAAGATGAACACATTGGCTATCTCTCTCTGCATTCTTAGCCTGTCATTTTCCCTACTCTTGTCCACGGTGGTCTGCGAACCCACAACCTTCTGGCCCGCAGCCCTGTGTGCTATCAACAGATTCTAAAACTGCATAACTAAGGTTCTGGTCTGTCTAAGAAGTGAGGGTAAATGGTAGACATGAACTCTGTCAGCCATTTTATGTTTTATTTTAGGTATAGGGGAGGGCCACTTAAAAAACTAAAAAGTGCTCAGGGAGGGTTTAGGTCAAATATATTTTGCTGAAGGGAGGGCCATCCATTTTCATTTCATATTTTCTCTATGTAACCCTCATTAAAAAAAACGTTCACTCCCGTAGTGAGCGTGTTAGACATGACGTGTGTGTTTTCCAACCTGAAGCGTGCCTTGTGTGTAAACCACCAATTACACACGCTGCTAATTACTGTGTTAATGACATAATTAGCACTGCCTGTTCCGCAGCTACACAAAGAAATATCCCCCACTACACACACAGAGCGAGGCAGTCAGCATACACACAGAGATCATATACACACACACATTTACTGGGAAAAACAGCGTCCACATCACAGAGATCTAAAGCTACTCTACGAAACACCATTCATTCTAATTCTGATTCATTCATTGTTTTTGCAGAATAATAAAGTGTAGAATTACCTCTCATAGTTTATTACTACTTTCTTATCGAATTATAACCTCAAAACATCCATTGCAGGGTGAAGTGGTGTAATTGTTTATGTTTTCAGCCTGGAGGATGAAAACCGTTGTGAATCAGAAAGACAGCGCGGTTAGTACACTGAATGGGTCTTTTCACTTACTGGTAAACAAGCCACTATACCTTCAAACTCACAGGGAAATAGGCACAAACACACGTATACCTACGTATAGAGGAACATGCAACCTCTAGTGAGAGCATATGCACCTGAGCCTTGTGTGTGCATGTACGACTGCGTTTCTCAGCCTGTGTGTGTGAGTTTGTGTGCATGCCTGCGTTTCTCAGCCTCTGTGTGTGTGTGTGTGTGTGTGTGTGTGTGTGTGTGTGTGCGTGCGTGCGTGCGTGCGCGCGCGCGTGTGTGTGTGAGTTTGTGTGCATGCCTGCGTTTCTCAGCCTGTGTGTGTGTGTGTGTGTGTATCCAGCAGCCCCTCACTCCATCTTGCTGGCTGCTTAAGAATCCAGTCACATCTCTTGCTAGCAGGCAAGCAGTAAGGCGCTTTCACGCTCGCAGGTTTGCTTTGGTTGTCTAATACCCCCTTCTCTTTGTGTGTGTGTGTGTGTGTGTGTGTGTGTGTGTGTGTGTGTGTGTGTGTGTGTGTGTGTGTGTAGTATGTGTTTGAACCTGTGTGTGTCTTCTTGTGTGTGTGTGTGTGTGTGTGTGTGTGTCTGCTCCTGTGTGTGTGTATTAACCCCTCTCTTTGTGTTGGGGTGTGTGCGGGGGCTCTACGCCGGGCTGATAAACCCACTTAGGCTTGGTCCTGATCCGTCAGCCCAGGGCTGGCAGCCCTGCTTTAGCTGGGAGCTGATCTGTGACGGCCTGCCACTCAAAACCCAGCACCACAGAGACACAGCACAAAGGAGGAGAGGAGAGAGGGAGGAGGAGAGGAGGAGGAGGGGAGGTTGAGCGCAAAGAGAGGGAGAGAGGAAGCAGGAGAGGGTATCAGTGTCTTTCGGAAGCGTGCTAGCCCTCGCTCTCTCTGGCTGTCTCCTTATCTCCCTCTCCCCCTCTCTCACTCACTTGCTTTACTTCTGTCTCTGTGTCTCTCTCTTTCCCTCTCTCCCTCTCTCTCTGGCTGCATTGCTCCATCTCCTCAAAGCTCTCTATGTCATGTTTTCTCTCTCTCACAAACACACTCACATATCTCTTCTCAGAAGGAGAGAGAAAGGGGGGAGGGGAGGGGAGGAGGGAAAGGAGGATAGTATCAGTAGTGGGATGAATGACAGGGTCGTGCTGGACAGCTATCGCAGTTGAGAAGCCCTGGGAATCTGAGGTGTGTGTGTGTGTGTGTGTGTGTGTGTGTATGTGTGTGTGTGTGTGTGTGTGTGTGTGTGTGTGTGTGTGTGTGTGTGTGTGTGTGTGTGTGTGTGTGTGTGTGTGTGTGTGTGTGTGTGTGTGAGAAGGAGAGAGAGAGAGAGAGAGAGAGAGAGAGAGAGAGAGAGAGCACAGAGAAATGTCATTCTTCATATCTGTCCAGCTCTTTGTCTGTTGAGTCCGTATCTCTGGACTGCAGCTACTCAGCAAACACACACACACCACACAAACACACACTCACACCCACGGTCATACCAGCCAGGTCACCCGTAATGTAAGTCAGTATTCGACGTTCATCCATGTCTGAGGTCGTCAGGAGATGACGTGGAAACCGGCCACTAGGGGAAACAGTGAGCGCTCTGACCTTCAAGAAGGTTTCAGTTTTGCTAGGGCGTTGTGGACGGGTTGTGGATGGGTGTAGAATGTTGTTTTAGAGATTTTTGTTTTAAGCCTATCCCAAAACTTAACCCTTACCTTAATCATTCAGAGTTAATGCCTAAACTCAACCTTAAAAAAATTTATGTTTGCAACAATGTAAGAGCTAGTTGCGCACGCACACGCACACACACACACACACACGCACACACAATGATAAGAAAAGACAGGAGAGGTCACAAGAGCGAAGAAGCAGCTATCCCTCTGCTGATATTTTGTTTATAGCTACGTAAGGTTGGGCCTAGTGTGTACTTGGATAGTAGTGCTGCTGAAAGTGGTTTTGGAGGGCCAGTCGTGGGTAGGTACTCTTCCCTTTGGTCTAAGATCTGATGGGGAAACTTACCTGCATGGAGTGCCGTCCTGTGGTTGAAACGTTACACCAAGGACCTCACTCGTTTAATGCAGGGGAACTGAACATCCCATGGCACTCATGGCTGTGTTAACCCCAGTGTCCTGGCTGTGTTTACCCCAGTGTCCTGGCTTTGTTAACCCCAGTGTCCTGGCTGTGTTAACCCCAGTGTCCTGGCTGTGTTAACCCCAGTGTCCTGGCTTTGTTAACCCCAGTGTCCTGGCTTTGTTAACCCCAGTGTCCTTGCTGTGTTAACCCCAGTGTCCTGGCTGTGTTTACCCCAGTGTCCTGGCTTTGTTAACCCCAGTGTCCTGGCTGTGTTTACCCCAGTGTCCTGGCTGTATTAACCCCAGTGTCCTGGCTGTGTTAACCCCAGTGTCCTGGCTTTGTTAACCCCAGTGTCCTGGCTGTGTTAACCCCAGTGTCCTGGCTGTGTTTACCCCAGTGTCCTGGCTTTGTTAACCCCAGTGTCCTGGCTGTGTTAACCCCAGTGTCCTGGCTGTGTTAACCCCAGTGTCCTGGCTTTGTTAACCCCAGTGTCCTGGCTGTGTTAACCCCAGTGTCCTGGCTGTGTTTACCCCAGTGTCCTGGCTTTGTTAACCCCAGTGTCCTAGCTGTGTTAACCCCAGTGTCCTGGCTGTGTTAACCCCAGTGTCCTGGCTGTGTTAACCCCAGTGTCCTGGCTTTGTTAACCCCAGTGTCCTGGCTGTGTTAACCCCAGTGTCCTGGCTTTGTTAACCTCAGTGTCCTAGCTGTGTTAACCCCAGTGTCCTGGCTGTGTTAACCCCAGTGTCCTGGCTGTGTTAACCCCAGTGTCCTGGCTGAACTCCCAATTCACAGTACGCCACCTAATTATCCCCAGCTTCTTGTTGGCACTGTAACCACTCCTTGGCTCGCCACTGCCTGTGTGCGGTGAGTGTTCTGGCACAAAATGGTTACTGTGCATCACCTAGGTGGGCAGTTCAGATTGATGTGGTGGGTCGGGTGAGTTACTTGCATGCATCAGCAGGGTGTAACACAAAGAGACAGAAACAGGGAGAGCGAGGGGGAGAAAAAAATGGCAGAGAAGAGAGAGTAAAGGGGAGCGATCCAGAAAGAGAAAGGAGAAAAACAGATAAGATAAATGATGGAAACTGAGTTGAAGAGGAGATGAGATGAGAGGGGGGATGAAGTCAGAGAAAGAAGAGAGAGAAGACTTTAAAGCCAACTGAGAGAAAGAGTCAGCTCAGCAGTATAGAGTTAGCCCAGGGTTACTGCATAGGGCTCCTCATCAGCACCTTCTGCTGTGAATATCAGTGACGCATCGCTGCTACGGTACACTGCCCCCAGATACAGAGCCATCATCATCATCATCATCCTCATCATTCTAACCCCAAGATGATGATCATCATCTTCCTCAATGCACTGGCCCAAATGTACTGCGCTAACCTCAGTTCTTCTTCTTCTTCATCATCCTCACCAATGACAAAAGCAACTATTTGCTCATTTCAACACAGTCATCTTCATCAGTTGTTATTTTAAGTTCACTGGGCAAAGGCAAGGTTTACTGGGGTTCTCTCCCAGACCCATACCCACCTGCCCCTGGCACAGACTAAAAGGGAGAATAACTGCATGTCTTCCTCCATCTCGCTTCCCTCTTTCCCTCTTTGCTTCTCATCCTCCAATCCATCCCTCTCTCCATTTTTTATTACAGTGAAGCAGAGAGCTGCAAAAACTGCTACAAATTAAACAGCCCCTGCCTCTCTCTCTCTCTCTCTCTCTCTCTCTCTCTCTCTCTCTCTCTCTCTCTCTCTCTCTCTCTCTCTCTCTCTCTCTCTCTCTCTCTCTCTCTCTCTCTCTCTCTCTCTCTCTCTCTCTCTCTCTCTCTCTCTCTCTCTCTCTCTCTCTCTCTCTCTCTCTCTCTCTCTCTCTCTCTCTCTCTCTCTCTCTCTCTCTCTCTCTCCTTTTTTCCTTCTGAGCTCCATTGGCTCAATGCCAACAGCCTGTGGAATCACCCACTTGCTGCTAAGATGAGGACACACACACACTTATTGCACACTCACAAAAATAAAAGCTCAAGCATATGTGAATGTGTGAAGTGTGTGTGTGTGTGCATTAGCGAACGTGTGTGTGAGGGGGAAGGCACGAGGCTGATCAGCTCGCTAATGAGAGAGAACACTAATCATATTTCACACTGACATAAACACAATCACAATATCTGTATCTACTGCCTGCAACCTTACTCTTCCTCCCCTCCATCTCCTTCCTTCCCTCACTCCCTCTCTACCTCCCTCCCGGCTTCCCTCTCTCTCTAGGATAGAGAGTCTTGGGAATGATGATCATAATGAGTCCACTGAACAACTGAGACAAGATTAACACTGAACACCTCAGACAAGATCAACACTGAACACCTGAGACAAGATCAACACTGAACACCTGAGACAAGATCAATACTGAACAACATACAAACTCCTTCATCCCAGGTGGCAAAACATCTCCTTATCGCTCTCTCACTCTTCCCTTCTCTCTTTTCTTCTCAACCTATATCCCTCTCTCGTCTTCTCTATGTCTCTCCCTCTCTCCATCTCAATATAGAGGAGTGTTTTTATTTAAGCTTGGGCTTGGGGGGTGGAGGCAACACACAGTCATTTATCCACTGGTAGTCCTATCCATCACACAGACAATGTACACACTCTACTGCCATGCATCACCTGGGTCGGCAGGAGAACTGTGTGTGTGTGTGTGTGCTTGCATGCATGTGTGTGTCTGTGTGTGCGTGCATTTGAGAAAGAGTGATAGAGGGAGAGAGAGAGAAGAAAGGGAGAAAGGAGATGTAGTGAGTGAATAAATGAGGAGAGAGAGCTCTAGACTAAAAGAAAATATAGAGATAAGGTGGAGAACACAGTATAGAAACAGATCCAGGGAGAGAGGGACTGGAGAGCAGTAGTGGAGGACCGAGCACAGACAGAAAAAGAGGGATAGAGAAGTGATAGCAGATAGAGAGAGTGCAGATAGAGGAGTGTAGCTGGACAGCAGGAGTGGGCGGTACATAGAAGCCCCTCTGCTGCAGTCAGGGTCTGTCACCATCCGGACGCCATTTTAAAACCATCAGATTCAGCTCCTCATAAACAAGGGCGTGACCCCGAACATGGCCCCCTCTCTAAATGGCTCTGCTTTCTGTAATGGGCCCAAAATGGCTGACTGTGAGGTACAAGGGTTCGTCTGTAATGGAGCCAACATGGCTGACTGTGAGCTATGTGGTTATTCTATAATGGAGCTAAAATGGCTGACTGTGAGGTACAGGCGTTAGTCTACATGTATAATGGATCCAACATGGCTGACTGTGAGGTACAGGGTCTAGTCTATAATGGGCCCAAAATGGCTGACTGTGAGGTACAAGGGTTCGTCTGTAATGGAGCCAACATGGCTGACTGTGAGCTATGTGGTTATTCTATAATGGAGCCAACATGGCTGACTGTGAGGTACAGGGTCTAGTCTATAATGGAGCCAACATGGCTGACTGTAAGGTACACACACACTCTTTCCACACAATTTCGCCTGGTGGACTGTGATGTAGATCACGATGGGCTTAGATTTCAGCGCGCATACAGGTGCACACAGCATTGAGAACAAGCCGAGCACTCGCTCGAGTCCAGATCATGGAATCTATTTTCAACACACCACCTAACTACATGATAGATGTTACTGTTTCATCGGAGAGTAACAGAGAAGAAGACATCTCATGTTCATGTTATGTTTGATATTTCATGCAGCCACAGAATAGAAAGAAGCTAAACACATTTCTATTCAAATGTTGCATTGTTTGAAGTTAAGAGATACTGTATCATCATGAGACTGGTTGTGTAAGTATGCCTCCAGAATAATATGATAAAGTTTGCATCATCTTAAGGCCTAATGACGTCACTGGGCCCTCAAACAAATAAATAAGACCAAGGACATTCAAAATCGATTAGATTAACAGTTAACGAAGACAGTAATGCTGATACCAAATTCATAAACCTATATAAAGTACCAGTAATACGTTTGGGCACACCTATGAATTTAAGGGTTTTTCTTTATTTGTACTATTTTCTACATTGTAGAATAATAGTGAAGACATCACATCTATGAATCACACATATGGAATCATGTAGTAACCAAAAAAGTGTTAATCAAACCAAACTATATGTTATATTTGAGATTCTTCAAAGTAGCCAGCCTTTGCCGTGATGACAGCTGTAATGACCGTTGGTGGAAGAAGGTGAGGACCAAGATGCAGTGTGGTAAGTGTTCATCATTATTTTAATAAACTGAACACTAATTACAACAAGGAACAAAAGAAACAACCGAAACAGCTCCGTCAGGTGCAAAACACACTAAACAGAAAAGAACTACCCACAATGTGGGCAAGAGCTACCTAAGTGTGGTTCTCAATCAGAGACAACGATAGACAGCTGTCCCTGATTGAGAACCACTCCCGGCCAAACAACACAGAAATAAAAAACATAGAAAATGAACATAGAATGTCCACCCTAGTCACACCCTGGCCTAACCAAAATAGAGAATAAAAAGCCTCTCTATGGCCAGGGCGTGACAACAGCTTTGCACACTCTTGGCATTCTCTCAACCAGCTTCATGAGGTTGTCACCTGGAATGCATTTCAATGCATTTCAATGAATTTCTTTCCATCTTAATGCATTTGAGCTAATCAGTTGTGTTGTGACAAGGTAAGGGTGGTATACAGAAGATAGCCCTATTTGGTAAAAGACCAAGTCCATATTATGGCAAGAACAGCTCAAATATGCAAAGAGAAACGACTGTCCATCATTACTTTAAGACAGTTAATGCTGAAAATTTCACGAACTTTGAATGTTTCTTCAAGTGCAGTCGCAAAAACCATCAAACACTATGATGAAACTGGCTCTCATGAGGACCGCCACAGGAAAGGAAGACCCAGAGTTACCTCTGCTGCAGAGGATAACTTCATTGGAGTAACCAGCCTCAGAAATTGCAACCCAAATAAATGCTTCACAAGTACCAGACAAATCTCAACATCAACTGTTCAGAGGAGGCTGCGTGAATCAGGCATTCATTGTCGAATTGCTGCAAACAAACCACTACTAAAGGATACCAATTAGAAGAAGAGACTTGCTTGGGCCAAGAAACACGAGCAATGGACATTAGACCGGTGGAAATCTGTCCTTTTGACTGATGAGTCCAAATATGACATTTTTGTTTCCAACCGCTGTGTCTTTGTGACATGCAGAGTAGGTGAACGGATGATCTCCACATGTGTAATTTCCACAATGAAGCATGGAGGAGGTGTGATGGTGTCGGGGTGCTTTGCTGGTGACACTGTCTGTGATTTCTTTAGAATTCAAGACACACTTAACCAGCATGGCTACCACCGATATACCATCCCATCTGGTTAGCGCTTAGTAGGACTATGATTTGTTTTTCAACAGGACAATGACCCAACACACCTCTAGGCTGTGTAATGGCTATTTGACCAAGAAGGAGAGTGATGGAGTGCTGCATCAGATAACCTGGCCTCCACAATCACCTGACCTCAACCCAATTGAGATGGTTTGGGACGAGTTGGACCGAAAAGTGAAGGAAAAACAGCCAACAAGTGCTCAGCATATGTGGGAACTCCTTCAAGACTGTTGGGAAAGCATTCCAGGTGAAGCTGGTTGAGAGTGCCAAGTATGTGCAAAGTTGTCATCAAGGCAAAGTGTGGGAACTTATAAAAAATTATATTTGAGATTTGAGATTTTTCAAACACTTTTTTTGGTTACTACATGATTCCATATGTGTTTTTTCATAGTTTTGATGTCTTCACTATGATTCTACAATGTAGAAAATTGTAAAAATAAAGAAAAACTCTTGAATGAGTAGGTGTGTCCAAACTTTTGACTGGTACTGCATATATATCACATTGGGTGTGTGTGTGTGAGAGAGAGAGAGAGAGATGCTCACACAAATAGCATATGTAGCTAGGTCTACTGTAAATCTCACACCATATCCTGCATATCAATGTATTTAGGCATGATGATCATTGATCATACTGACCAGAAGTATTGATTAACACATCACAGTCACTGAAAAGGGAGGGGGAAAAGATAGGCTAGGGTCCGCTAATCTGATCTTGTTCATTTAAACGCAAATCATTCATCTCAGTGATTGAAAATATACAAGTAATATTGCATGTTGACTAACCAATAGCCAACAGCCATGATCAGTATATTTCATTGATGGTACATATTGGTACGTTTTGGGAAAACTGGTCCAGCCACTTGGTAGCTAGGTATCACTAGTTCAAATAAAGCAAAATGATGTACCAATATGAAAGTGCAATTGTAAGTTATGAAGTATAAACCACCACAGTGACATCGGTGAAGAAGTTATGAATGATGTCCCAGGCAGAGTGTTCTCGGTTGAACGTGGAGGTGCATTGAACAGTCCTTGCACTTTGAAATCCATACCCATAGTGATGTACTGTATAGCACCCCCCACCGGGCAGAATGGTGTGAGTGTACAGGGTTTAGTCTAATGGAGCCAAAATGGTTCATTGGCTTACCTGGGTCCTTTACTGAAGGTCCCGGCCACACCTCCGATTAGAGGAAAACATTTGGGTATTGCCATTAAAACAAATTCAAAATAGATGCAATTTGTACATTTCCATTTTTTTTGGTGTTATAATTGTATCTACAGTAGTTAGTCTGTAACGGACCCAAAATGGCTGAGAGATTGTCTCTCTCTCCAAAGCTGTAATTTCAATAAACCAGCAAGTACACCTGCTTTAAAAGATCGAAAGTACAACACAGCGCATGGATTCCTAAGGTCCATCCATCCATCAAAAATAAGTGGCCATCATGAAATGGACATTGTGCTAATGGGGAAGTGTTAATTGTTGTTATTTCAATTAGCATACTGGCATTATTAATGTCACAATAGTATGTTTACATGAAATGGGGAGAGACATTAATTGCATTTCACTGTTAGTCTACACCTGTTGTTTTACGAAGCATGTGACAAATACAATTTGATTTGATTTGACAATCTATGACAGAGAAAAATGGTGTCAGAGAGAGCAAGAGCGAGAAAGACAGAGCGAGAGAGAGAGAGAGAGAGAGAAACAGAGAAAGAGAGGGGGGGAGAGAGAAAGATAGTTGATGATCTGATACTGAGTCCACACACACCATCGCAGGCAGTGGTACGGTAATGACATGGAAATTATATGGTAATGATATGGTAATCTGGCAGCGTTATTCTACTCACCCGATAAGGAGAGGGAGAGGAACAGCCACACGCTGCACACAAACACACACACACATTTACAAACTCACACACTCACACAAAGACAGAACACAAACTAACTGACTGAGTGAGAGAATATTGAGACTGGGGACTGGGGACGGGGTGGTGATGTGTTCTATCAAGTTGTAGGACAGGAACAGGCTAAAAGCCGTGGGGTAGGGAGGATAGTTTGAATTCTCTCTCAGCAGAAAGGTCAGTGGACTTCTAAAAAGTCCTGTTTTCAACACAATACAGCAGCACACAAACTGAACCACATCACCAGAAAATGTATTTAGCCTTACTTGTGAGCTTGAACTGAAGGTTCCTGTAGAGCGTTCCGTCTTTTCCTGTTCCTGTCTGAGGATGGTGTGGAGTCATGTGTAGAGCATACAGTGCCTTCAGAAAGTATTCACACCCCTTGACTTTTCCCACATTTTGTTGTGTTACAAGGTGGGAATAAAATTGATTTAATTGTCTTTTTTGTCAACGATCTACACTCTGTACTATCAAAGTAGATGAAAATATCTCTATATTTTTTAAACAATTTATCTGGACTATATAATTATCCTACCCCCTTGGTCAATACATGTTAGAATCACCTTTGGCAGTCTTTAAGAGTGTTTCACACCTGGATTGTACAATATTTGCACATTATTCTTTTTAACATTTTATTAATTTAGAAGTGCTCTTATCAAGAGCGACTTACATGAGCAATTAGGATTAAGTGCCTTGCTCAAGGACACATCGACAGATTTGCCTCCTAGTCAGCTCAGAGATTCTAACCAGCAACCTTTCAGTTACTGGCCTAATGCTCTTAATCGCTAGGCTACCTGCCTCAGCTCTGTGAAGTTGGTTGTTGATAATTGCTAAACAGCCATTTTCAAGTCTTGCTATAGATTTTAAAGCCGATTTAAGTCAAAACTGTAAGGAGGCCACTCAGGAACATTCAATGTCGCCTTGGTAAGCAACTCTTGGTAAGTGTAAATTTAGCCTTGTGTTTTAGGTTATTGTCCTGCTGAAAGGTGAATTTGTCTCCTAGTGTCTGTTGGCAAGAACATTGAACTAGGCTTTCCTCTAGGATTTTGTCTGTGCTTAGCTCTATGCATTTTCTTTTCATCCCCCAAAACTCCTCAAAGGGATATTCAATGTCTGCTTTTAAAATATATATATATTTATCTACCAATAGGTGCCCAATAGGTGCCCTTCTTTGCAAGTCATTGGAAAACATCCCTTTCCTTTGTGGTTGAATCTATGTTTGAAATTCACTGCTCGACTGAGGGACCTTACAGATAATTGTATGTGTGGGGTACAGAGATGAGGTAGTTATTCAAAAAATCATGTTAAATGTTACTATTGCACACAGAGTGAGTCCATACAACTTATTATGTGACTTGTTTAGCATATTTTTACTCCTGAGCTTATTTAGGCTTGCCATACCAAAGGGGTTGAATACTTATCAACTCAGCTTTTCATAATTCATTAATTAAAATAAAAAATCTAAAATCATAATTCCACTTTCAAAGTATGGGGTATTGTGTGTAGATCAATGACACAAAATTTCAACATAATACATTTTACATTCAGGCTGTAACACAACAAGATGTGGAAAAAGTCAAGGGCTGTGAATATTTTCTGAACTGTCAGTGCAACACTGCCTCCCTATGGTCAAACTACACTACTGCAGTGTAACAAGATGACTGATAGCTAAGAATGATCATAAAGTGGGAGATAGAGTCCGCATTCAACAAATTATATTTCTGAAATAGACTAGACAGACACACTTATGAATATGACTGTCATGACCCTATTTTATTGTTGCCTTATGAATAGAATAACAAGCTAAATACTTGGGAAGGCCTGTTTCCATAGTAATGAACAATTGTACATTTTATAATATCTGCCTGTGCCTTTTATTTTAAAATGTACCACATTTTTTAAGCATAAAGACCTGAAACACATGAATAATTCAAAACAGTCAGAAAACAAACAAGCAACATTGCCACGCTAGCACCACCGTTCTCTTTACCAGCCAGCCTCCCACTGTTCCTCCCAGCCCTCCTATCACCATTCCTCCCAACCAGCCAGCCTCCCACCGTTCCTCACACCCAGCTCTCCTCACAACCAGCCATCCTCCCAGCCCTCCTACCACCGTTACTCCCAGCCATCCTCCCAGCCCTCCTACCACCGTTACTCCCAGCCAGCCTCCCAGCCCTCCTACCACCGTTACTCCCAGCCAGCCTCCCAGCCCTCCTACCACCATTCCTCCCAGCCAGCCAGCCTCCCAGCCCTCCTACCAGCCCTTCTCCCAGCGTTCCTCCCACCGTTCCTCCCAGCCAGCCTCCCAGCCCTCCTACCACTGTTCCTCCCAGCCCTCCTACCACCGTTCCTCCCAGCCAGCCAGCCCTCCTCCCAGCGTTCCTCCCAGCGTTCCTCCCAGCCAGCCTCCCAGCCCTCCTACCACCGTTCCTCCCAGCCAGCCAGCCCTCCTCCCAGCGTTCCTCCCACCGTTCCTCCCAGCCAGCCTCCCAGCCCTCCTACCACTGTTCCTCCCAGCCAGCCTCCCAGCCCTCCTACCACCGTTCCTCCCAGCCAGCCAGCCTCCCAGCCCTTCTACCACCGTGCCTCCCAGCCAGCCTCCCAGCCCTTCTATCACCATTCCTCCCAGCCAGCCTCCCAGCCCTTCTATCACTGTTTCTCCCAGCCAGCCAGCCTCCCAGCCCTCCTACCACATTCCTCCCAACAAGCCAGCCTCCCAGCTCTCCAACCACCGTTCCTCATAGCCAGCCTCCCAGCCCTTCTACCACCGTTCCTCCCAGCCAGTCAGCCTCCCAGCCCTCCTACCACGGTTCCTCCCAACAAGCCAGCCTCCCAGCTCTCCAACCACCGTTCCTCCCAACCTGCCAGCCTCCTAGCTCTCCAACCACTGTTCCTCCCAGCCAGCCAGCCTGACAACCAGCCTACCAGCATTCCTCCCAGCCAACCAGCCTACCAGCCCTCCTACCAGCCCTCTTCCCAGCCCCCTTCCCTGCTCTGTCTGATTGACAGGTGGCTATATTCATGCAATACCACCAGGCGCACGTTCCTACTCCCTCCCGGCCGCTCCATCCGACGGCCAAATTAACCTTCCGTGCCGACGGGAGGGGTTGCTTGGCGAGGGCCAATCAGCAGGTGATTAGGGTGGGGGTGGGCGGGGTGAGGGGTCACAGCGACTGGGCCATCACAAGCCTGATTGGTTTCAATCAGGGACAGCTGGGAACTGAGCCACAGCGGGGCACTAATCAAAGCATCCCACAGCGAAGCATGAACAGTTACACACACACACATACACACACTGAGGTCGGTGCACAAACACACACTTGAACAGATACACAGCGAGGTGTGAGGATTGGGGAGAAATGAACAGTCAAAGACAAATGGGTAAACAGAAAATCCGGTAGGCGGACACACTCACACACAAACACACAGAGAGAGAAAGAGAGAGCGAGGGGGAGAGGGGGGGAGAGGGAGGGAAAGAGTGTCTTGCAAACACATAACTATGTAGTAACTCTGTCAGAAAGAGAAGGCCTCAGTAAATTGGAGGAATAACTTGGTAAGGCTTGTTAATTTGTCCACCAAAGGATTTGTTAGGGGAACATATCATTGGTTGGTGTCGCTCTGTCCCGTAGCCTACTCTGACACATTGCCCGTGTTGGTCTAACAGTGGGACAGCCCATATTCTCCATGTTATATGTCACACTGAATCTCCACTATGGTTCAGACCAAGCGTCTTTAGAATAATTCCTCTTGGTTGATTGTAAAGAGTGGTGGTCGGTGTTGTTCTCTGATTCAACACTGAATAAATATATAAACGCAACATCAAATCAAATTAAAATGTATTTGTCACATGCGCCGAATACAACCGGTGTAGACCTGAAATGCTTACTTACAAGCCCTTAACCAACAATGCAGCTTTAAGAAAATAGAGTTAAGAGAAGATTGATTAAATATACTATAGTAAAAAAGAGTAACACAATAAAATAATAATAATGAGTACCGGTGGTACCGGTACCACGTCAACGTGCAAAAACCTTTGTCTTGCTCACGTTGAGGGAGAGGTTGTTGTCCTGGCATCACACTGCCAGGTCTCTGACCTCCTCCCCATAAGCTGAGCAGTTGTGGGTGAACAGGGAACAGATGTTCCTTTTGTCCAGGTGGGAAAGGGCAGTGTGGAGTGCAATTGAGATTGCATCATCTGTGGATCTGTTGGGGTGGTATGCGAAACTGGAGTGGGTCTAGGGTTTCAGGGACGATGGTGTTGATGTGAGCCATGGAACCATTTCAAAGGTTTTACTGAGTTACACTTCATATAAGGAAATCAGTCAATTGAAATCAAGTCACTAGGCCCAAATCTATGGATTTCACATGACTGGGAATACAGATATGCACAGATTCCTTCAAAAATAGGTAGGGGCTTGGACCTGAAAACCAGTCAGTATCTGGTGGGACTGTCGTTTGCCTCTTTCAGCGCGGCACATCTACTTCACATAGAGTTAATCAGGCTGTTTTTGGGGGCCTGTGGAATGTTGTCCCACTCCTCTTCAATGGTTATGAGAAGTTGCTGGATATTGGCAGGAACTGGAGAAGGCTGTCATACACGTCGACCCAGAGCATCCCAAACGTACTCAATGTGTGACATGTCTGGTGAGTATGCAGGCCATGGAACAACTGGGAAATGTTCAGCTTCCAGGAATTGTGTACAGATCCTTGCGACATGGGGCCATGCATTATCATGCTTAAACATGAGGTGATGGCGGGGGATGAATGGCACTACAATGGATCTCGTCACGGTATCTCTGTGCATTAAAATTGCACGGCACGGCTGGTCCAGGCCCTTGTGATGGTTCAAGCAGTGGAGGATGTGAACAGGCAGCCCGTGTTAGGTAACCTCACCCTGGGGTACCACATCCTGGACTCCTGCTCTGATGTCACCACAGCCTTTGAGGTGTCTGAGTCCTTCATGAGAAGAGCCATTGCAGACTGCAACCAAAACACAGTCAAGTTTGATTATCTTTAACAGCATATTATCTTTACCTCCGGATATGATATTTATGGCTGTAAATGCATTTTTAAACAAACATTACATTTAACTTATCGGTTACCATGACGTTAGATGTGGGCTTGATTTATGTATAAAGGTGGTGGAGATGTCATCATAGTCTTGTCAAAATGCATCATTGTTATTTAGCGACGTCACCAGGAAATGATTTTTCGAACTAAATGGTGGATTGTCCACAGGTGGAAACACCACAGAGCGCCCGACTCTGCCCATCCTAGCCGAGGTTACCATTCAAAGGTGTCCATAGTGGTTGCTAAGCAAATCAATCTGGAGCACATCCCACAATTAAGGCTGAGCCTCAACTAAGACCACAAACCAGCCTGCTTATTGGAGAGTAGATTTGATTATCTACAACTATAACAATTTCGCTTTATGTTGAAGCCCGCAGTAATTACATAATAATGAATAAACAACTAATGACTGGATTACCCTCCCCTGACAGTGTGGTCTTTTTAGTGATGAAACTATGTTTTTGTGTATTTGAGTTGTTGTACTGAATGTGTTGTACATTTATACTGGTAGTGATATCTCATATGTTATCTGTGGTCTAAGATTAGTTACTGTTCGACGACGGGCATCCTGAGCGACTCGTTTCCACCCTGACCAGTTCCTCTGTACCCCAAAAACGTCTGTCTACTTTGGCTGGAAAGACATCTATGCCAACCTCCTGTTGGCACCGGCTGCCCTGGGGGTCCTGCTCATCCTCATCATGAGTATCATCTTCCTGGAACACTGGAACATCCCCGTGGTGCGGGCATCTGTGGGCCCCATCTTCCTCCTCATCCCCCTCTCTCTGCTGGGCACCTTCGCCAGTGTGGTGCTGTTTGCCGGTCAACCCACTGAGAGGCAGTGCCAGGCCCGCCAGGTCCTCTTTGGCCTCAGCTTCACCCAGTGTGTCTTTTGCATCCTGGTCAAGTCCCTAAAGATTGTCCTGGCCTTGGAGTTTGACCCGGATATCAAGCTGGTTCTTGAAAAGCGATACCACCCGTACGTTATCATCGATGTGTGTGTATCCCTGCAGGTTGTCATCTGTGCCTTGTGGCTGGCCCTTAAGCCCCTTCAGACTAAGTGGGAGGGCCTTAAGAACAAGCAGGAAAGACTGTTTTTTTGCGACGAGAGACTGTTCAAGGCGTTCGGGGCCATGTTGGGCTACATTGGCCTGCTGGCGCACCGTCGGCTTTGCTTTCGCCTTCAAAGAAAGGAACCTGCCAGGCAGCTACAACAAATCTGAGTTAATCACCTTTGGCATGCTCATCTACTTCCTCTGCTTGGTCATCTTCGGCCCTGTCTACAACACCACCACGGGGAGGTACCATCCTGCCTTGGAGATGGTGGTCATCCTCATCTCCGCTTATGGCATCCTGTTCTGTCACTTCCTGCTAAAGTGCTACATCATCTTGTTCAAGAAGGAAGCGAACACGCAAGGCACATTCCAGAAAGAGGTATGGAGCTACAACTCCAGGGACGTGCTTACAGAGAGCCTGGAGACAAGGAAAAACTCTCTGGGGGTATTGGGAGGGGTGGAGAACCTGGGCCTGCAGCCGGAATCTTCATTATCATCATCTTCAACATCATCATCGTCCCTGTATAAAGACAAGGATTCGTTGAACACCCCCTCGCTCCTTGTTCCTCCTAGCAGGTAGCAGTCCCAATCTAAACCCCAGCACATTAAGGAATAATGAGATCATGAAGCTAACAGAGGCCCAAAAGGTCCATGAGACATATGTCAGTGTGCTGTGATAAGTGTACAATGGGCTGAATGAAATCAGCAACAACAACAAAAATACATAGGGGTGAGCTATTCCTTTAAACTTCATACTACCGACTTGGGTCATTTTGACCCCAGAGGCATATTTTTGGGTCCTAGCCAAGAGGAGTTAAATTCTTCAAAATTTTCATGACTTTGTCAAAGAACTTGTTCTTAATAAATCTAAATCAACATGGCATTTCTTTTTAAAATCATGTCCCATTTGGGTCATTTTGTCCCCAGCCAAAAACACGTAATTCCTTCTACAGTAATTTGATAGATAGGACTTTTATTTCAATCTAGATTTCTCTGGAGACAAGTTATCTATACCACCAGAGGGCGGAGGGGGACCTGTATCAGGATTCTGACCAGACAGACAGATCATCTGCAGAGATATAGCTCCCGGTGTATTCGCCTAACATTATACTTTTCTATACCACGCACATGACAGTGAACAAAACCTTACTTATGTGCATATACAAATCTGCCAATTGTATAAGAAGTCTGCCAATGGTGTTAATACTTGACAGAACTGCAATACAGAAATCCGATAAGCTGTAAATCTACACAGAGAGCGAGAGACATCATTTTAACGTATACATATTATCAGAGGGTGGAGGGGGGGGGGGGGGGGGGGCTGTATCACTGATTTTGACCAGATAGATGGATCACCTGCAGCGATGGAGCACCTTATGTACTTGCCTATGGTTATATCTGGTTGAAGTTAGGTATGACCGAGTACAACATCTAAATTAACTTCCATTCTGTATATGCTCAGTTTCAGTCAAAACAGCTCGTACGAATCTGTAAGTGGTATGAACTGTAATACAGAAACCAGCTATCCTCTAGATGTACACATAGTGCTGCTGTATTGGTGTGTATTCCCCCGAAAATGTTTTATTCTACAGAGAATGTTATATACTTAAGTACCAGAAGTCCTATAATAGTATATACAGTTGAAGTCGGAAGTTTACATACACCTTAGGCAAATACATTTCAACTCAGTTCTTCACAATTCCTGACATTTATTCCTAGTAAAAATTCCCTGTCTTAGGTCAGTTAGGATCACCACTTTGTTTTAAGAATGTGAAATGTCAGAATAATAGTAGAGAGAATTATTAATTTCAGCTTTTAATTCTTTCATCACATTCCCAGTGGGTCAGAAGTTTACATACACTCCATTAGTGTTTGATTGGCATTGTCTTTAAATTGTTTAACTTGGGTCAAACATTTTGGCCAGCCTTCCACAAGCTTCCCACAATAGTTTGGTGAATTTTGGCCCATTCCTCTTGACAGAGCTGGTGTAACTGAGTCAGTTTGTAGGCCTCCTTGCTCGCACACACTTTTTCACTTCTGCCAACAAATGTTCTATTGGATTGAGGTCAGGGCTTTGTGATGGCCACTCCCAATACCTTGACTTTGTTGTCCTTAAGCTATTTTGCCACAACTTTGGAAGTATGCTTGGGGTCATTGTCCATTTGAAAGACCCATTTGCGACCAAGCTTTAACTGATGTCTTGAGATGTTGCTTCAATATGTCCACATAATTTTTCTACCTCATGAAGCCATCTATTTTGTGACTTGCACCAGTCCCTCCTGTAGCATAGCACCCCCACAACATGATGCTTCCACCCCCATGCTTCACATTTGGGATGGTATTCTTTGGCTTAGAAGCCTCCCCCTTTTTCCTCTGAACATAACGATGGTCATTATGGCCAAACAGTTCTATTTTTGTTTCATCAGACCAGAGGATATTTCTCAAAAAAGTATGATCTTTGTCCCCATGTGCAGTTGCAAACCGTAGTCTGGCTTTTTTATGGCGGTTTTGGAGCAGTGGCTTCTTCCTTGCTGAGTGTCCTTTCAGGTGATGTCGATATAGGACTCGTTTTACTGTGGATATAGATACTTTTGTACCTGTTGTCTCCAGCATCTTCACAAGGTCCTTTGCTGTTGTTCTCTGAGTGATTTGCACTTTTCGCACCAAAGTACGTTCATCTCTAGGAGACAGAACGCGTCTCCTTCCTGAGCGGTATGACGGCTAAGTGGTCCCATGATGTTTATACTTGCGTACTATACAGATGAACTTGGTACCTTCAGGAGTTTGGAAATTGCTCCCAAGGATGAACCAGACCTGTGGAGGTCTACAATTTTTTTCTGAGGTCTTGGATGATTTCTTTTGATTTTCCCACGATGTCAATCAAAGAGGCACTGAAGGTAGGACTTGAAAGTTTGAAGGTAGGACTTGAAATTCATCCACAGGTACACCTCCAATTGACTCAAATGATGTCAATTAGCCTATCAGAAGCTGTTTAATGGCACAGTCAACTTAGTGTATGTAAACTTCTGACCCACTGGAATAGTGATACAGGGAATTAAAAGTGAAATAATCTGTCTGTAATCAATTGTTGGAAACATTACTTGTGTCATGCACCAACTTGCCAAAACTATAGTTTGTTAACAATAAATTTTTGGAGTGGTTGAAAAATGAGTTTTAATGACTCCAACCTAAGTGAATGTATTCAACCTGTATTTGGGTTGCTATAACATTTGATTTGAAGTTACTTTAAGGTTTTAGACATGCTTTTTGAAGCATCCTGCCATGGGCCCTACCACGTCCATTGTTTCACTAGCACTCATGCTACTGCTGACTGTGTGGCAAGGAAATATACTGAACAAAAATATTAACGCAAAATGTAAAGTCCCATGTTGGTCCCATGTTTCATGAACTGAAATAAAATATCCCAGAAATGTTCCACACGCACAAAAGTGTATTTCTCTTAAATGTTGTGCACAAATTTGTTAACATCCCTGGTAGTGAGCATTACTCACTTGCCAAGGTAATCCATCCACCTGAAAGGTGTGGCATATCAATAAACTGATTAAACAGCATGATCATTACACAGGTGCATCTTGTGCTGTGGACAATTAAAGGCCACTCTAAAAAGTGCTGTTTTGACACACAACACAATGACAAAGTTGTCTCAAGTTCTGTGGGAGCATGCAATTGGCATGCTAAAGGCAGAAATGTCCACCGTTATTTAACTAGGCAAGTCATTTAAGAAAAAAATATTATTTACAATGACAGCCTACCAAGGAACAGTGGCTTACTGTCCCAACACTCTAACCACTAGGCTACCTGCCACCTCATTATCTGTTGCCAGATAATTCAATGTTCATTTCTCTACCAACGTTTTACAGAATTTGGCAGTACGTCCAACTGGACTAAACACTGCAGACCACGTGTGTAACCATGCCAGCCCAGGACCTCCACATCTGGATTCTTCATGTGCAGGATCGTCTGAGACCAGCCACCCGGAGAGCTGATGAAACTGAGGAGTATTTCTGTCTGTAATTAAGCCCATTTGTGGGGGGGAAAACTCTTTCTGATTGGCTCCCCAGTGGGTGGGCGTATGCCTTCCCAGGCCCAGCCATGGCTGCACCCCAGACCAGTCATGTGAAATCCATAGATTAGGGTCTAATGAATTTATTTCAACTGACTGATTTCCTTATATGAACTATAACCCAGTAAAATCTTGTTGCATGTTGTGTTTATTTTTGTTCAGTATAAATACAACTATGTCATATTTTTGTTAGTTAGTTAGAATATGCCAATTACTGTAATTTTGCTAAAATAAGAAAATATATTTTTTATAAAATGTTATTTACATGTCTAATGATGTTTTGATAAAAATTAAGAAGATATTCTGCCATCATTATTGCTTTTTCCAATAGTTTAATTTTGAGGTCTAAATGACCCCAGTTGGTAATCCATTCATGTAAATTATGTTGGCAGTATACAGGTTAAGGGTATTTTTAAAAATTATTTTATTTCACTTTTTTTTAACCAGGTAGGCCAGTTGAGAACAAGTTCTCATTTACAACTGCGACCTGGCCAAGATAAAGCAGCGCGACAAAGCAGCGCGACAAAAACCACAACACAGAGTTACACATGGGATAAACAAACGTACAGTCAATAACACAATAGAAAAATCTGTATACAGTGTGTGCAAATGAAGTAAGGAGGTAAGGCAATAAATAGGCCATAGTGGCGAAGTAATTACAATTTAGAAATTAACACTGGAGTGATAGATGTGCAGATGAGGATGTGCAAGTAGAAATACTGGTGTACAAAAGAGAAGAAGAACAAAAACAAATATGGGATGGGGTAGGTAGGTAGGTAGCTGGTTGGATGGGCTATTTACAGATGGGCTGTGTACAGCTGCAGAGATCGGTAAGCTGCTCTGACAGCTGATGCTTAAAGTTAGTGAGGGAGATATAAGTCTCCAACTTCAGGGATTTTTGCAATTTGTTCCATTCATTGGCAGCAGAGAACTGGAAGGAAAGGCGGCCAAAGTAGGTGTTGGCTTTGGGGATGACCAGTGAAATATACCTGCTGGAGCGCGTGCTAGGGGTGGGTGTTGCTATGGCGACCAGTGAACTCAGATAAGGCAGAGCTTTACCCAGCAAAGACTTATAGATGACCTGGAGCCAGTGGGTTTGGCGACGAATATGTAGCGAGGACCAGCCAACGAGAGCATACAGGTCGCAGTGGTGGGTAGTATATGGGGCTTTGGTGACAAAATGGATGGCACCGTGATAGACTGCGTCCAATTTGCTGAGTAGAGTGTTGGAAGCTATTTTGTAAATGACATTGCCGAAGTCAAGGATCGGTAGGATAGTCAGTTTTACGGCAGCATGAGTGAAGGATGCTTTGTTGCGAAATAGGAAGCCGATTCTAGATTTAATTTTGGATTGGAGATGCTTGATATGAGTCTGGAAGGAGAGTTTACAGTCTAGCCAGACTCCTAGGTATATATCGTTGTCCACATATTCTAAGTCAGAACCATTCAGAGTAGTGATGCTAGTCGGGCGGGCGGGTGTGGGCAGCGATCAGTTGAAGAGCATGCATTTCCTTTTACTAGCATTTAAGAGCAGTTGCAGGCCACGGAAGGAGTGTTGTATGGCATTGAAGCTCATTTGGGGGTTTGTTAACACAGTGTCCACAGAAGAGCCTTATGTATACATGTGTCTTTATCAAATAGACATTTTCAAAGAAAAAAAATGACATCGTCAGAGCGCACAATAACTTCATGACTCAATCAAGTCATAGTGTTGATGTATTTATTTATTGGTGAGAGGTAGTATGTAGGAAGCATACTGCCATGGGAGGTCCTTTTGTTCATTCTCAATCAAGATACTTATGAACTTTGACATGTCTATTAGGACTATGAGTTACTTACTGTCTTCCAGGAAAATGTTGTTGTTTTTCTGTCCTGTCATCATTACCTATTTACAAAATCTGATCCTAGGATTCCCTCAGCTGGTTTCGGTTTCATGTTCGTAGGATAAAGAAGTTTGAGGAAGTACTACTTCAGTTATTTCTTCCTGTTCTTTTGCAGATAATTATACTTAACACTGGTCTGTTCAGTTCCAAAAAGGCGCACACACACACACACACACACACACGCTCACACACACCCACACACACACAGTTGAAGAACACTCAGAGCATATGGCCAGTGCATTTACTTGTTCAGACCATATGGCCAGTGCACCAGGCAGGTGGAGGTGGAGGAGAACAGTCTCAGGAGCAACTTGAGTGCTTGTGAAAGTTCCTCGGCGTACACATCACGGACAAACTGAATTGGTCCACCCACTTAGACAGCGTCGTGAAGAAGGCGCAGTAGCACCTCTTCAACCTCAGGAGGCTGAATAAATTTGGCTTGTCACCAAAAGCACTCACAAACTTCTACAGATGCACAATCGAGAGCATCCTGTTGGGCTGTATCACCACCTGGTATGGCAACTGCTCCGCCCACAACCGTAAGGCTCTCCAGAGGGTAGTGAGGTCTGCACAACGCATCACCGGGGGCAAACTACCTGCCCTCCAGGACACCTACACCACCCGATGTCACAAGAAGGCCATAAAGATCATCAAGGACAACAACCACCCGAGCCACTGCCTGTTCACCCCGCTATCATCCAGAAGGCGAGGTCAGTACAGGTGCATCAAAGCAGGGACCGAGAGACTGAAAAACAGCTTCTATCTCAAGGCCATCAGACTGTTAAACAGCCACCACTAACATTGAGTGGCTGCTGCCAACACACTGACTCAACTCCAGCCACTTTAATAATGGGAATTGATGGAAATTGATGTATATATATATCACTAGCCGCTTTAAACAATGCTACATAATATGCTTACATACCCTACATTACTCATCTCATGTGTATATGTATATACTGTACTCTATATCATCTACTGCATCTTTATGTATTACATGTATCACTAGCCACTTTAAACTATGCCACTTTGTTTACATACCCTACATTACTCATCTCATATGTATATACTGTACTCGATACCATCTACTGCATCTTGCCTATGCCGTTCTGTACCATCACTCATTCATAAATCTTTATGTGCATATTCTTTATCCCTTTACACTTGTGTGTACAAGGTAGTAGTTTTGGAATTGTTAGGTTAGATTACTCGTTGGTTATTACTGCATTGTCGAAACTAGAAGCACAAGCATTTCGCTACACTCGCATTAACATCTGCTAACCATGTGTATGTTGACAAATAAAATGGATTTGATTTGATTTGAAGTACTTTGAAACCTCACAAGACATGCACTCAGGGGTGAACATGACTCATCCTCACCATTGTAAAAGCACTGACCATGAGCTGACCTTAACTAACAACAGCACATAGGAGTGACACACTCTAAAAGCATCTTCCAAACAACACTGAGCCTCTTACAAATGTTTTCCTAGATGTGAGATAATTGACGGGTTCTCTGTAATATCATATGCTGTGGAATCGTGACATGATGTACTTTTGAGGAAAATAGACAAGTTACTTGACTAATACCCTGACTTTGAGAAGGGATTGTAAATGCTTAGCAATGGCGTGACGCAGCATGACAACGTGAATGCGATTGGTCTACAGTCTGCTGGGTGAGGCGTTACATTTGACACAGTATACATTGATTGGTATGTTTCACCATATTTATATATTTCAAATACTGCCTGAGACACCTTTACCATTTGTCTCCGTACTCAATAAATGGTTAAACACTATTTGTGATGGTGTTCTTTGTTGGAATGTATATGTATGAAACGTACATTATGGAAAACATGTCTCACACAGTCATAGTTAGTAGAATAATGAATGGATTGGCAAGATTTTAGCACCGTCAACTTTCAGAAGGTTAGTAGGAAAGTGAATCATGTAAACCACCTAAATATACTCCATGAACTGTGGCATCTATCAGTCTAATCAATGACAACTACAGAACACAACTGTGAAGAGTTTACGCAAATATTAGCGTCGTAGCTCTTATTGCGGGAATCTGAAACCACTGTGAAATGAGCCACATTAAGCTTATCAGTCAACGTACTATGTGTATTGGACATTCATGTTACACTGCACAGCCTTACCTATGGATTGTGGATCACAATGGTTTCAAGTCCTGCAATAAGAGCTGCGATGCAAATATTTGTGCAAACTTTTCACAGCAGTGTTCTGTGAGTGTCACTGAGTAGACATATACCCCATTTTCATTGATCCACAATCCACGAGGCTGTGCAGTGAAATACATACGCCCCAAATGCAATCCTGAAGTCAAATACATCCACAGTACGATTTCAACAGATTTTAAATTTTTGTCAAATTAACTCATTATTGTATTTTTTCGAGCTTATATAACAACATTCCAACCTTGTTTAGCATTATCCAGTCCAAATACAGTGTCAAGAAAAAGTATGTGAACCCTTTGGAATTACCTGGATTTCTGCATAAATTGGTCATCACTTTTAATCTGATCGTCATCTAAGTCACAATGATAGATAAACACAGTGCGCTTAAACTAATAACACACACATTATTGTATTTTTCTTGTCTATATTGAATATATAATTTAAACAGTCACAGTGTAGCTTGTGAAAAGTATGTGAACTTCTAGGCTAATGACTTCTCCAAAAGCTAATTGGAATCAGGAGTCAGCTAACCTGGAGTCCAATCAATGAGACGAGATTGGAGATGTTGGTTAGAGCTGCCTTGCCCTATAAAAACATTCACAAAATTGAGTTTGCTATTCACAAGAAGTATTGCCTGATGTGAACCATGCCTCAAACAAAAGAGATCTCAGAAGACCTAAGATTAAGAATCGTTGACTTGCATAAAGCTGGAAAGGGTTACAAAAGTATCTCTAAAAGCCTTGATGTTCATCAAGCACCCAACGTCCACGGTAAGACAAATTGTCTATAAATGGAGAAAGTTCAGCACTGTTGCTACTCTCCCTAGGAGTGGCCGTCCTGCAAAAATGACTGCAAGAGCACAGCGCAGAATGCTCAATGAGGTTAAAAAGAATCCTAGACTGTCAGCTAAAGACTTCCAGAAATCTCTGGAACATGCTAACATCTCAGTTGATGAGTCTACGATACTCGTTCATCACGGAAGAACCCACTGCTGTCCAAAAAACCCATTGCTGCACGTCTGAAGTTTGCAAAAGTCCACCTGGCTGTTCCACAGCGCTACTGGCAAAATATTCTGTGGACAAATGAAACTACAGTTGAGTTGTTTGGAAGGAACACCCAACACTGTGTGTGGAGAAAAAAAGGCACAGCACACCAACATCAAAACCTCATCCCAAATGTAAAGTATGATGGAGGGAGCATCATGGTTTGGGGCAGCTTTGCTGCCTCAGGGCCTGGACAGCTTGCTATCACCAACGGAAAAATGAATTCCCAAGTTTATCAAGACATTTGGCAGGAGAATGTGAGACTATCTGTCCGCCTATTGAAGTTCAACAGAAGTTGGGTAACGCAACAGGACAACGACCCAAACCAGATGTAAATTAACAACCAAATAGTTTCAACAGAAGAAAATATGCCTTCTGGAGTGGGCCCAGTCAGAGTCCTGACCTCAACCCGATTGAGATGCTGTGGCATGACCTCAAGCAAGCAGTTCACACTAGACATCCCAAGAATATTGCTGAACTGAAACAGTTTAGTAAAGAGGAATAGCCCAAAATTATTACACTATTTTTACAAATTTGCATCACTTTCATTGAGGGACATTTATTTTGAAGGCCAACTGCAAATTCCACCATTTTATGGCTAGCTTCACATAGGCTAGCTTATTATGGCCAGCTTCATATAGGTCCAGTGACACAAGGAACAAGATCCTGTTGTTGATCTAACATTGGTAGAGAAAATAAAAGATTGGTCAGAAGTCAGTGATATAGGGAAACTGGTTGACAATTACATTGATAAAGGCTTTTATGCATTTTTACCACTTTTTACAGATGGATCCAAGGACCTAGATAGTTGGCGCACAGGAGCAAGTGGTAACGTTCCTGATTTTGATTTGCAGATATATAGAAGACTAACAGATGAACTGTCAGTATACTCAGTTGAACTGTTGGCAATAGTAGTTGCCCTCCAGTGGGTGGAGGACGTACAACCTGTCAGAATTATAGTGTGTCTCAAAGAAGTCTAAGAAACTGGACATTATTGTGGCTGCGGCAGAAAAGTTTTTAGGACCTAAGAATTTGACATCTGATTTTCAAGGGGTACTGGCACCGGGTTCCCCTTGAGACTGTGTAGGGATCAGATCTGTTGTATTTTTTTAACAGAAACACTTTTGTTTTATTTTTTGGTAGTTTGTTCAGTTTTTTTAGGGGGTATCCTGTTTCCATCCCGCATAGTAGGTGGCGGGATGTACATTCAATTGTGCGATCCCCAATATACCATAGAAAAAGGAGTGATTATTGCAGTAGCGGTAAATGTGGATGTGGAGCAATTGCAGTTAAATTCCTGGTGTTTGTGACACCGGATGTTTTGTGTGACTTAGACCAGGTGGGGAGTGTGGTGAAACACAAGAGTCATTGTCAGTTTTTTTAGTGAGTTTTGAGTCTCTACCGAACATATATACACATACATATATCCTAACATTTGAGTCATGTTAGGATATATCAGTTTTCCAGTTAGAGATTTTGTGCAGAATCCACTGAGCTGTTTCAGGTGTTACATTTATGGTCACGTTTCAGCAGTGTGTAGGAGGGAGATTCCAAGATGTGGGAAGTGTGCAGGATTGTGTAGTTTTGGTGCATTAAGTTGTCTGTGTAAACTGTAGGGGTGCTCATGTTTCTGGGGATTGGAAGGGGTTCAATGTGAGAGAGGCAATTTGAAGTGGCCAGAGTCAGAGTAGTGCAGAAGGTGTCATAAGCAGTGAAGAAAGTAGTGGGGGATGAGTCAAGGGATCCTGAGTGGATCCCAGTGAGTAGTAAATGTGTGCCAGCACCGAGGGATAGGGCAACGAATGATTTATGCTTCAGTAAGGTTGGCTTCTTAGCGTTCATAGCAATGGTTATCAACTGTAACGTAAATCACAGAAAATCGAGGTTGTAGTGGCAGCTGCAGAGAAGTTTTAGGGTATACAAGATTTGACTTCAGAAGAGTTACAGGATGTGTTGAGGGGTGCTGTCCCATTCTCCCAGGCCGTTGGCATGGTGCAGGAGCAGATTGGTTTAAAGTAGTGGAATAGGGTAGTGGGTTTTTACTTAGTGTAGGTGGTGGTGTCTTGGAACAGGACGAATGAGGATGATTTAATGTAAGTAGGCCATGACTGGGCTCACACTCCAGTACAGTAGGAGGCGGCGTAGGCATTTAAAAGTTCGAATCGATCCGCCAACCAAATCCTAAAGAAGAAGGTCCAGTGACCACAACTTTGTTGTTCCTATCTGTGTTATTACCGCTAAAAGTTTTGTCCCCGTAATTTCGGGTATCAGAGGCTGTCCCAGGTATGTATGTCTTCAGAAGTCTTGCCAAATCAGGTTGATGCAATTTAAATCGTGTTGTAACATTTGGAGACGAGACAAAAACCATGAAATGCGGAAGTTAATGTTGCCACTTGTTTTAGCAACCACTAGACTATATGCACTAGTTTAGCTTGCGTTTTAGGGATTTGTCAACTTTTCGCTGTCTCAAACTATTTTTATCATGTGTTTATGTCTAAGTTATAACAGGGAAGTAATTGCAATGTATAGCTAGGTAGCTTACTACGTGCTAGCAAACATTACGTGAAGCTAACAGCTGTTCAGGGATTGACCCGCGTGACACACTGTCAATGAGATGAAATATACTTCACCTAATTTCGGAGATACAAAATATTGCTGTCACTGATAAAAATAAAAATAAATGTTGTATTTGTAATGTCATGCTCAGTCTCCAATACTTGTCTATCATTTCGTTGAACTGACACATTGTAACATGTAACATTGTGATACAATCTTGATATGAACAATGTTTTTTATTCAGCTGCTGTGATGTCCACTTGGTGGGGGCTGGTGAAAAATGGCAGTGCACATCATGTGGACAATAGCAGTTGTTTCAGCTCCACAGAAAGCACCGTCCTCAAGGGAAACAACTTTGGAGGGGTGCCTGTTGTACTGCTGCTGGACTTCAGCTTCTTCTTGGTGTGTGTGTGTGTTGCATTAACTGACACTCATACTGAAACTCATATGACCACATAAGGGTGATTCCAAACCCTAATAGGATAGCGTTACACAACACATGCACACAAATCAAGCCATTTCCTCATTCTGTTGTTGTGTACTTGTCTCAGGCGTTGCTGATCCTCTTCTCCGTCATCAGGAGGAAGCTGTGGGACTATGGCCGCCTGGCGCTGATCTCTGACAGGGAAGGGTCCGTTATGACATCAAACAGTATAATTTCCGGTTGAAACCTGAGAAAAACAATATAAACACACCTACCTAAATTCTGCAGTGGGTGTTACTGCCTGCCAATAGTTGAATTAATTGTCTATAGAGATGTGTCCTATTGACCCCGACCCGCCTGCCCTGTCCCAATGATGATGACCGTAGCCGTCTGTGTTTCAGGTTCAGTGAGACATCACACCGCCGCTATGGGAGAATGTCGTCCTGTGTGTCCAACGTGGAGGAGCCGGAGCACGAATTGGTGAGGGAGATGTTGTAATCATCACCATCATCAACTCCATCTAATAGTCATCTTTATCTTTCTTTTTCCTCTCTAGGGATGCTGCTCCTGGCTCCCCTACATCATCAGAATGGAGTGAGTATTCTTGCTCTCTCTCTTTCTGTGGGTGGGCGGGGCAGTCATTGTTTTCGTATGTTGAGGTTGCACCCTCAATTTGTGTTTCTTTTTCCAGTGAGGAGATGGTGAAGGCGCGTTGTGGGATCGACGCTGTCCACTACCTGTCCTTCCAGCGTCACCTGATCACCCTCCTGGTGCTGGTTACCATCATCTCCGTGACTGTCATCTTGCCTGTCAACCTGTCTGGTAACCTGCTAGGTGGGTGTGACACACCATGTCAACACAACGCTAGTATAATGCAAACACCACCATGTCAACACAACACTAATATAATGCAAACCCCACCCTGTCAACACAACATTGTTACAAAACTCTCAATATTACTGTATAAGAACCTTACTGTATTACACTCTCACAATGCAATGTGAACCCAAACACAACACTGCCAGGCAGTGCTTCATTATAAATGTAACAACGACATTACTTACAACAACTCAAACTCAACTCAAACTACTCACACATAACAGATGTATAAACAGTGTTTAACATAACACTCTGCCATGCTAATCACTCTGTACACACAACATTGTTTCGTTGCTATGTCTCACTTTTGCCAGCGCGAGACCGAGAGTATAAACATCCTCTTTTGTACGACATTACCTACCACCGATGTGTGGCAGTGAAAGTTAATCTCTTTCAATACAATGGTGTTACTTACCACTGACTGAAGCATAACTATTGCAGAGTTCTTTTACATTTACTCTTTCAACATTGTAATCAACAACAATATTGCTGTCAGTTCTCTTATCCTGCTATAATTAAATGTTTTAACAGTCTCAGGAAATTTAAGTGTGATATGTTATTTTTTTAAGGAAATGACCCGTACAACTTCGGAAGGACTACTGTGGGTAATCTTCAGAAGGAGTAAGTGTGTGTTCGTGCATGCATGTGTCTGTATGTATGTGTGGTTCTTTCATTGTATATAATATGAACTTCCATTATAATGGTTCCTTAATGCTTTAGGTAACCGTTTGTTTGTTATGATTTCCTCAGTAATAACCTGCTGTGGATACACACAGTGTTTGCAGTCATCTACCTGATCTTGACAGTGTTACTGCTTAGGCGACACACCTCCCAGATGAAGGGCATGGGCAGAGGGCTGGTCAGTTCCTCTGATCCATCTGTCACAAAACCAACAGTTCATCCCCTCACTAGTAGTTATTACTGATACTAATGAGTGTGCTTTGCTCCCCCCGTAGACCAGAAACACCCTGTTTGCGTCTTCCATCCCCAAAGAAGCCAGTGAAGAGGACATCAGGACCCACTTTACGTAAGTAGACTGGACCGCACCATTCTCCCAACATGGGGGGTCCACACTCACCCACTAACCCTGTCTTCTGAACATACACCCACATCTGTGGTGTCTTTGTCTTCACCATGGTAATAAAAGTGATTCAGTTTGACTAGTGATAACTTGCCTGAATGGGCAGACAATGGCTTACAAGGATGAACATTGGACATACATGTACCTGTATATATTTAGACCCTGTGCCTTATCCTCACCTCTATTCTCCCCCTTGCCTGTTCTGCAGTGAGGCCTACCCTACCTGCCGTGTGTGTGAAGTGCACTTGACATATGATGTGGCCCAGCTGATGCACCTGGACAAGGAAAGGTCGGTGCTTTGGCAAGCTGCCCTGGTAACGTCACGCAGCCCTGGTAACGCCACGCTGCCCTGGTAACGCCACGCTGCTCTGGTTATGTTACGCTGCCCTGGTAACGTCAAACTGCCACGGTAACGTCACGCTGCCCTGGTAACGTCACGCTGCCATGCTGCCCTGGTAACGTCACGATAGCCAAGTAACGTCACGCTGCCAAGCTGCCCTGGTAATGTCACGCTGCCAAGTTGCCCTGGTAACTATCGTGAAGATAGCCAAGTAATGTCACGTTGCCCTAGTAACGTCAAGCTGCCACGGTAACGCCACGCTAAAGAGCGTGTAGTTCTTTCTGATTTGACATGTAGTCAGATATAGCAGTCTGGATTGACTGACTGATCCTTCCCTACCTTTCGTTTACACTAAATCCTGTTGTTTTCTGTCTCTCAGGAAGCGAGCAGAGAAGAACCTGCACTACTACGAGCGGGTACTTCAGCGAGGGGGCCAGAGGGAGGTGATCAACCCTCGTCTATGTGGTCACCTCTGCTGCTGCCGCACCCGCAACTGTCAGGAGGTGAGAGGGACAATACCAAGAGAAAGCCAGGAGAGGGGTTGCGGGATCTGGGCTGTGTTAGGAGCAGTGAGATTCGGTCGGTGTATCCAGATGGGTGTTTCAGTCTGATGGGGCTTGTAGTGAGTGACTGTGGAGCAACGTGTCAGGCATTTCACACAGATGATACTCTCTCTGTTCTTCCTAAGGTACTATTTTTGAATGTTTGTATGTTTTCTTGCCTGTAATGTGATATTATGCTTTGTCCAGGTGAGTGATACAGAATGTGTACAGTGCCTTGCGAAAGTATTCGGCCCCCTTGAACTTTGCGACCTTTTGCCACATTTCAGGCTTCAAACATAAAGATATAAAACTGTATTTTTTTGTGAAGAATCAACAACAAGTGGGACACAATCATGAAGTGGAACGACATTTATTGGATATTTCAAACTTTTTTAACAAATCAAAAACTGAAAAATTGGGCGTGCAAAATTATTCAGCCCCCTTAAGTTAATACTTTGTAGCGCCACCTTTTGCTGCGATTACAGCTCTAAGTCGCTTGGGGTATGTCTCTATCAGTTTTGCACATCGAGAGACTGAATTTTTTTCCCATTCCTCCTTGCAAAACAGCTCGAGCTCAGTGAGGTTGGATGGAGAGCATTTGTGAACAGCAGTTTTCAGTTCTTTCCACAGATTCTCGATTGGATTCAGGTCTGGACTTTGACTTGGCCATTCTAACACCTGGATATGTTTATTTTTGAACCATTCCATTGTAGATTTTGCTTTATGTTTTGCATCATTGTCTTGTTGGAAGACAAATCTCCGTCCCAGTCTCAGGTCTTTTGCAGACTCCATCAGGTTTTCTTCCAGAATGGTCCTGTATTTGGCTCCATCCATCTTCCCATCAATTTTAACCATCTTCCCTGTCCCTGCTGAAGAAAAGCAGGCCCAACCCATGATGCTGCCACCACCATGTTTGACAGTGGGGATGGTGTGTTCAGGGTGATCAGCTGTGTTGCTTTTACGCCAAACATAACGTTTTGCATTGTTGCCAAAAAGTTCAATTTTGTTTTCATCTGACCAGAGCACCTTCTTCCACATGTTTGGTGTGTCTCCCAGGTGGCTTGTGGCAAACTTTAAACGACACTTTTTATGGATATCTTTAAGAAATGGCTTTCTTCTTGCCACTCCAGATTTGTGCAATAAACGACTGATTGTTGTCCTATGGACAGAGTCTCCCACCTCAGCTGTAGATCTCTGCAGTTCATCCAGAGTGATCATGGGCCTCTTGGCTGCATCTCTGATCAGTCTTCTCCTTGTATGAGCTGAAAGTTTAGAGGGACGGCCAGGTCTTGGTAGATTTGCAGTGGTCTGATACTCCTTCCATTTCAATATTATCGCTTGCACAGTGCTCCTTGGGATGTTTAAAGCTTGGGAAATATTTTTGTATCCAAATCCAGCTTAAAACTTCTTCACAACAGTATCTCGGACCTGCCTGGTGTGTTCCTTGTTCTTCATGATGCTCTCTGCACTTTTAACGGACCTCAGACTATCACAGTGCAGGTGCATTTATACGGAGACTTGATTACACACAGGTGGATTGTATTTATCATCATTAGTCATTTAGGTCAACATTGGATCATTCAGAGATCCTCACTGAACTTCTGGAGAGCGTTTGCTGCACTGAAAGTAAAGGGGCTGAATAATTTTGCACAGCCAATTTTTCAGTTTTGATTTGTTAAAAAAGTTTGAAATATCCAATAAATGTTGTTCCACTTCATGATTGTGTCCCACTTGTTGTTGATTCTTCACAAAAAAATACAGTTTTATATCTTTATGTTTGAAGCCTGAAATGTGGCAAAAGGTCGCAAAGTTCAAGGGGGCCGAATACTTTCGCAAGGCACTGTATATACACTGCTCAAAAAAAGAAAGGGAACACTTAAACAACACAATGTAACTCCAAGTCAATCACACTTCTGTGAAGTCAAACTGTCCACTTAGGAAGCAACACTGATTGACAATCAATTTCACATGCTGTTGTGCAAATGGAATAGACAACAGGTGGAAATTATAGGCAATTAGCAAGACACCCCCAATAAAGGAGTGGTTCTGCAGGTGGTGACTACAAACCACTTCTCGGTTCCTATGCTTCCTGGCTGATGTTTTGGTCACTTTTGAATGCTGGCGGTGCTTTCACTCTAGTGGTAGCATGAGACGGAGTCTACAACCCACACAAGTGGCTCAGGTAGTGCAGCTCATCCAGGATGGCACATCAATGTGAGCTGTGGCAAGAAGGTTTGCTGTGTCTGTCAGCGTAGTGTCCAGAGCATGGAGGCGCTACCAGGAGACAGGCCAGTACATCAGGAGACGTGGAGGAGGAGCACTGCCAGAGCCCTGCAAAATGACCTCCAGCAGGCCACAAATGTGCATGTGTCTGCTCAAACGGTCAGAAACAGACTCCATGAGGGTGGTATGAGGGCCCGACGTCCACAGGTGGGGGTTGTGTTTATACAGCCCAACACCGTGCAGGACGTTTGGCCTTTGCCAGAGAACACCAAGATTGGCAAATTCGCCGCTGGTGCCCTGTGCTCTTCACAGATGAAAGCAGGTTCACACTGAGCACATGTGACAGTCTGGAGACGCCGTGGAGAATGTTTTGCTGCCTGCAACATACCGGTGGCATGACCGGTTTGGCGGTGGGTCAGTCATGGTGTGGGGTGGCTTTTCTTTGTGGGGCTGCTTTGTGGGGCCTCCATGTGCTCACCAGAGGTAGCCTGACTGCCATTAGGTACCGAGATGAGATCTTCAGACCCCTTGTGAGACCATATGCTGGTGCGGTTGGCCCTGGGTTCCTCCTAATGCAAGACAATGCTAGACCTCATGTGGCTGGAGTGTGTCAGCAGTTCCTGCAAGAGGAAGGCATTGATGCTATGGACTGGCCCGCCCGTTCCCCAGACCTGAATCCAATTGAGCACATCTGGGACATCATGTCTCGCTCCATCCACCAACGCCACGTTGGACCACAGACTGTCCAGGAGTTGGCGGATGCTTTTGTCCAGGTCTGGGAGGAGATCCCTCAGGAGACCATCCGCCACCTCATCAGGAGCATGCCCAGGCGTTGTAGGGAGGTCATACAGGCACGTGGAGGCCACACACACTACTGAGCCTCATTTTGACTTGTTTTAAGGACATTACATCAAAGTTGGATCAGCCTGTAGTGTGGTTTTCCAATTTAATTTTGAGTGTGACTCCAAATCCAGACCTCCATGGGTTGATAAATTTGATTTCCATTGATCATTTTTGTGTGATTTTGTTGTCAGCACATTCAACTATGTAAAGAAAAAAGTATTGAATAAAAATATTTCATTCATTCAGATCTAGGATGTGTTATTTTAGTGTTCTCTTTATTTTTTTGAGCAGTGTATATACAGTGGGGCAAAAAAGTATTTAGTCAGCCACCAATTGTGCAAGTTCTCCCACTTAAAAAGATGAGAGGCCTGTAATTTTCATCATAGGTACACTTCAACTATGACAGACAAAATGAGAAAGAAAATCCAGAAAATCACATTGTAGGTTTTTTAATGAATTTATTTGCAAATTATGGTGGAAAATAAGTATTTGGTCACCTACAAACAAGCAAGATTTCTGGCTCTCACAGACCTGTAACTTCTTCTTTAAGAGGCTCCTCTGTCCTCCACTCGTTACCTGTATTAATGGCACCTGTTTGAACTTGTTATCAGTATAAAAGACACCTGTCCACAACCTCAAACGGTCACACTCCAAACTCCACTATGGCCAAGACCAAAGAGCTGTCAAAGGACACCAGAAACAAAATTGTAGACCTGCACCAGGCTGGGAAGACAGAATCTTCAATAGGTAAGCAGCTTGGTTTGAAGAAATCAACTGTGGGAGCAATTATTAGGAAATGGAAGACACACAAGACCACTGATAATCTCCCTCGATCTAGGGCTCCACGCAAGATCTCACCCCGTGGGGTCAAAATGATCACGAGCGGTGAGCAAAAATCCCAGAACCACACGGGGGACCTAGTGAATGACATGCAGAGAGCTGGGACCAAAGTAACAAAGCCTACCATCAGTAACACACTACGCCGCCAGGGACTCAAATCCTGCAATGCCAGACGTGTCCCCCTGCTTAAGCCAGTACATGTCCAGGCCCGTCTGAAGTTTGCTAGAGAGCATTTGGATGATCCAGAAGAAGATTGGGAGAATGTCATATGGTCAGATGAAACCAAAATATAAATTTTTGGTAAAAACTCAACTCGTCGTGTTTGGAGGAAAAATAATTGCATCCAAAGAACACCATACCTACTGTGAAGCATGGGGGTGGAAACATCATGCTTTTGGGCTGTTTTTCTGCAAAGGGACCAGGACGAATGATCTGTGTAAAGGAAAGAATGAATGGGGCCATGTATCGTGAGATTTTGAGTGAAAACCTCCTTCCATCAGCAAGGGCATTGAAGATGAAACGTGGCTGGGTCTTTCAGCATGACAATGATCCCAAAAACACCACCTGGGCAACGAAGGAGTGGCTTCGTAAGAAGCATTTCAAGGTCCTGGAGTGGCCTAGCCAGTCTCCAGATCTCAACCCCATAGAAAATCTTTGGAGGGAGTTGAAAGTCTGTGTTGCCCAGCAACAGCCCCAAAACATCACTGCTCTAGAGGAGATCTGCATGGAGGAATGGGCCAAAATACCAGCAACAGTGTGTGAAAACCTTGTGAAGACTTACAGAAAACGTTTGACCTCTGTCATTGCCAACAAAGGGTATATAACAAAGTATTGAGAGAAACTTTTGTTATTGACCAAATACTTATTTTCTACCATAATTTGCAAATAAATTCATTAAAAATCCTACAATGTGATTTTCTGGATTTTTTTTTTCTCATTTTGTCTGTCATGTTGAAGTGTACCTGTGATGACAATTACAGGCCTCTCATCTTTTTAAGTGGGAGAACATGCACAATTGGTGGCTGACTAAATACTTTTTTGCCCCACTGTATGTTATGTATGTATGTTTTCTGTGGCTCTAGGTAGATGCCATAGAGTACTTCCGTGGTCAAGCGGCAGGTCTGTTGGAGGAGGTGAGGACGCAGAGAGAGCTTGTGCCACAGCACCCTCTAGGGATGGTCTTCGTCACTCTGCAGTCTGAGGCAATGGCCACATAGTGAGTTTCTCATCTCTGGGGCTGGTGAGGGGCTAAGTGTCATATTGATGATAATGATAGAAATGATTCTCCAACCTTAGATTGCGTCTCTCACCATCCCCAGCTCTAGAGAGCTTCAGGGAGTGCAGGCTTTTGTTCTGACCCAACAGGAAAATTAACATGGAATTGATGACTGTACCATCATTAGTGGAAACAATATTAGTTGATGTATCCACTTTCTTGGGTTATGTAAACATGATGATTGACAGCTGTCACTCACTCCCCTCAGCATTCTGAAGGACTTCAACGCCCTGGACTGTGGAAATGGGGACAGTGCAGTGAGGTGTGGGTGTGGCCGAGAGCCCCAACCTTCGTCTTGTAGCGCGACTCTGAAAGTGAGGAACTGGAGGGTTGACTATGCCCCTCATCCCAGAAATGTGTATTGGTGAGTCCCCCTATAACCTAACCTACAGTGTGCTGTTTGATAACAATGGTACAGTATATTCTATCATGTTGAAAATAACCTCTCTTCCTGTTTTTCTGCTCTGTTTTCTCCTCTCTCTCCTCCATACCTCTCTCTCCTCCCTCCATACCTCTCTCTCCTCCCTCTATACCTCTCTTTCTCCTCCCTCCATACCTCTCTCTCTCTGTCCCAGGGACAACCTTTCAGTGCAGGGCTTCCGCTGGTGGGTCCGATGCCTGCTGCTCAACTTCTTCCTCTTCTTCCTCCTCACCTTCCTCACCACTCCCTCCATCATCATCAGCACCATGGACAAGTTCAACGTCACCAAGCCCATCTACTACCTCAACGTGAGTCACTATCTACTAGAATAAAATAGAATATACTGTAACTGTATTTGGTTGGTTGGTGAGGTGAGAGGAATGCTGGTGTGGCGAGGCCAGAGGAATGCTGGTGTGGCGAGGTGAGAGGAATGCTGGTGTGGCGAGGCCAGAGGAATGCTAGTGTTGGGAGGCCAGAGGAATGCTGGTGTGGCGAGGTGAGAGGAATGCTGGTGTGGCGAGGTGAGAGGAATGCTGGTGTGGCGAGGTGAGAGGAATGCTGGTGTGGCGAGGTGAGAGGAATGCTGGTGTGGCGAGAGCAGAGGAATGCTGGTGTGGCGAGGCCAGAGGAATGCTGGTGTGGCGAGGCCAGAGGAATGCTGGTGTGGCGAGGTGAGAGGAATGCTGGTGTGGCGAGAGCAGAGGAATGCTGGTGTGGCGAGAGCAGAGGAATGCTGGTGTGGCGAGGCCAGAGGAATGCTGGTGTGGCGAGGCCAGAGGAATGCTGGTGTGGCGAGGCCAGAGGAATGCTGGTGTGGCGAGGCCAGAGGAATGCTGGTGTGGCGAGGCCAGAGGAATGCTGGTGTGGCGAGGCCAGAGGAATGCTGGTGTGGCTAGGCCAGAGGAATGCTGGTGTGGCGAGGCCAGAGGAATGCTGGTGCTCATTTAACCTTTATTTAACTAGGCAAGTCCGTTAAGAACTAGTTCTTATTTTACAATGACTGCCTACCTCAGCCAAATCCTCCCCTAACCCGGAAGAAGCTAGGCCAATTGTGCGCTGCACTAATGGACTCCCGATCAAGGCCGGTTGTGATACAGCCCGGGATCGAACCAGGGTCTGTAGTGACACCTCTAGCATTGAGAAGCCGCTGTGCCACTTGGGAGCCATTTGCTGTGTATTCAATTAGTGTTGATTTGTATGCAACAGTGTAATGTATTGTTTGTTTGTTTGTATGTGTGTGTGAGACAGAGTGCTGTGGTCAGTCAGTTTTTCCCCACTCTGCTTCTGTGGTCCTTCTCTGCCCTGCTGCCCACCATAGTGTACTACTCAACTCTGGGAGAGTGCCACTGGAACAGGTACACATACACAGTAACTTCACTGACATACTGTATCTGTACAAATACTTTAAAGTACTACTTAAGCCATTTTTTGGGTTATCTGTACTTTAATATTTGTATTTTTGGCAACTTTTACTTCACTACATTCCTAAGGAAAATTATGTACTTTTTACTCCTTACATTTTCTCTGACACCCAAAAGTACTCGTTACATTTTGAATGCTTAGCAGCACAGGAAAATGGTCTAATTCACATACTTATCAAGAGAACATCCCTGGTCATCCCTACTGCCTCTGATCTGGCAGACTCACTAAACACAAATGCCTTTTTTGTAAATTATCTTGAGTGTTGAACTATGCACCTGACCATCCATAAAATTGAAAAAAAAAACAAGAAAATCGTGTCGTCTGGTTTTCTTAATATAAGGAATTTTAAATGATTTATGTTTTTTCTTTTCATATTTAAGTAAAACCAAATACTTTTAGACTTTTACTCAAGTAGTATTTTACTGGATGATTTTCACTTGAGTCATTTTCTTTTACGGTATCTTTACTTTTTCCACCACTGTTATCTATGTACTGTAGGTCCAGGGAGCAGTTGATTATGATGCACAAGCTGTACATCTTCCTCCTGTTCATGGTTCTGATCCTGCCCTCTCTTGGACTCACCAGGTAATTAATTACCCCGCCCTGATCACTTAATGATTAATCCAGATAATCAATGAAATATGAAATCATGTTTTTGTTTCTGTAATTGTACTACATTTATCTTATGTGATTGGCTCTCTTTTCTAACCACAGTCTGGCTGTGTTCTTCCGCTGGCTGTTTGACAAAGAGTTTCTGGCTGATGGGAAGCTAAGGTTTGAGTGAGTGATACACTTTTATCTATGCCTCTGACCTGCCTCTCTTTCTCTCCCAATAACTAGTTTCTCATTTACTGCGTCCCTGTATAGTAACTAGCATCTCATTTACTGCGTCCGTGTATAATAACTAGCATCTCATTTACTGTGTCCGTGTATAATAACTAGCATCTAATTTACTGTGTCCGTGTATAATAACTAGCATCTCATTTACTGTGTCCGTGTATAATAACTAGCATCTCATTTACTGTGTCCGTGTATAATAACTAGCATCTCATTTACTGTGTCCGTGTATAATAACTAGCATCTCATTTACTGTGTCCGTGTATAATAACTAGCATCTCATTTACTGTGTCCGTGTATAATAACTAGCATCTCATTTACTGTGTCCGTGTATAATAACTAGCATCTCATTTACTGTGTCCGTGTATAATAACTAGCATCTCATTTACTGTGTCCGTGTATAATAACTAGCATCTCATTTACTGTGTCCGTGTATAATAACTAGCATCTCATTTACTGTGTCCGTGTATAATAACTAGCATCTCATTTACTGTGTCCGTGTATAATAACTAGCATCTCATTTACTGTGTCCGTGTATAATAACTAGCATCTCATTTACTGTGTCCGTGTATAATAACTAGCATCTCATTTACTGTGTCCGTGTATAATAACTAGCATCTCATTTACTGTGTCCGTGTATAATAACTAGCATCTCATTTACTGTGTCCGTGTATAATAACTAGCATCTCATTTACTGTGTCCGTGTATAATAACTAGCATCTCATTTACTGTGTCCGTGTATAATAACTAGCATCTCATTTACTGTGTCCGTGTATAATAACTAGCATCTCATTTACTGTGTCCGTGTATAATAACTAGCATCTCATTTACTGTGTCCGTGTATAATAACTAGCATCTCATTTACTGTGTCCGTGTATAATAACTAGCATCTCATTTACTGTGTCCGTGTATAATAACTAGCATCCCTGTATAATAACTAGCATCTCATTTACTGTGTCCGTGTATAATAACTAGCATCTCATTTACTGTGTCCGTGTATAATAACTAGCATCCCTGTATAATAACTAGCATCTCATTTACTGTGTCCGTGTATAATAACTAGCATCTCATTTACTGTGTCCGTGTATAATAACTAGCATCTCATTTACTGTGTCCGTGTATAATAACTAGCATCTCATTTACTGTGTCCGTGTATAATAACTAGCATCTCATTTACTGTGTCCGTGTATAATAACTAGCATCTCATTTACTGTGTCCGTGTATAATAACTAGCATCTCATTTACTGTGTCCGTGTATAATAACTAGCATCTCATTTACTGTGTCTGTGTATAATAACTAGCATCTCATTTACTGTGTCCGTGTATAATAACTAGCATCTCATTTACTGTGTCCGTGTATAATAACTAGCATCTCATTTACTGTGTCCGTGTATAATAACTAGCATCTCATTTACTGTGTCCGTGTATAATAACTAGCATCTCATTTACTGTGTCCGTGTATAATAACTAGCATCTCATTTACTGTGTCCGTGTATAATAACTAGCATCTCATTTACTGTGTCCGTGTATAATAACTAGCATCCCTGTATAATAACTAGCATCTCATTTACTGCGTCCGTGTATAATAACTAGCATCTCATTTACTGTGTCCATGTATAATAACTAGCATCTCATTTACTGTGTCCGTGTATAATAACTAGCATCCCTGTATAATAACTAGCATCTCATTTACTGTGTCCGTGTATAATAACTAGCATCTCATTTACTGTGTCCGTGTATAATAACTAGCATCTCATTTACTGTGTCCGTGTATAATAACTAGCATCTCATTTACTGTGTCCCTGTATAATAACTAGCATCTAATTTATTGTGTCCATTTCTCTATCTCGTTCTGTTTCCCTTGCCTCATCTCCCCCTCCTTCAGGTGTGTGTTCCTGCCTGACCAGGGGGCGTTCTTTGTGAATTATGTCATCACGGCGGGCCTGGTGGGCTCTGGGATGGAGTTGCTGCGGTTGCCAGGGTTACTGCTCTACACCATCCGCATGGCGCTGGCTCGCTCCGCCGCAGAGAGGAAGTATGTCAAACAGGTGAGACTAAGACTCCGCCCCTGTATCAATCAGGGCTCAACGTTACAGGAAGTTCAGATTGAGATATACAGAACAGAAATAGACAACAATCTGTCATCCATGGTTAGTATGGAATGATCAGCTCAATGTTGACCTTTTCTATCTACGTAGTCATGGATGAAGTTCAGATGATGTGTGATTTAACCTTGTCCTGTCTGCAGAACCAAGCGTATGAGTTTGAGTACGGAGCCATGTACGGGTGGACCCTGTGTGTGTTCACTGTCATCATGGCTTACAGCATCACCTGCCCTGTCATAGTGCCTTTCGGTGAGTGATGGGCAACACACACACACACACACACACTGCTGAACTTGACCTAAAGTTACATTCCCTCTCCTCCGTGTGTCCAGGTCTGCTGTACCTGATGCTGAAGCATCTAGTGGACAAACACAACCTGTACTTTGCCTACTTGCCCGCCCGCCTGGACAGACAGGTGCACCTGGGAGCTGTCAATCAAGCCCTGGCTGCACCCATCATCTGCCTCATCTGGCTCTATTTCTTCTCCGTCCTCCGGACAGGTAACGCACACGCCTGGATGTTTACTGGAGCTCTCATACATAGGAGGCTTACTTATGTCCCTTCTTCTTCTTCTAACTTGGCTGTTTCCCTGAAGTTACCTGCTCGAGTTAAAGCACAATTTTTAACGTATCCTCACACTTCTGTATGTGTTTTTGGGTCAGGGTTCATGGCAGACACATCTCTCTTCACTCTGGTGGTCCTGTGTGTAACTGTCTGCATCTGCATCAGCTACACCTGCTTCGGACACTTCAAGTACCTCAGCCCTCACAACTACAAGGTGTGGTGTTCGTGTGGTGTTCGTGTGGTGTTCGTGTGGTGTTCGTGTGGTGTTCGTGTGTTAGTGTTTAGACACTAACAGTCTCTGTTCTGCCTGCAGTTGAAGGAGGATGAGGATGCCTTGGATGGATTGGCGGACAGCAACATGGTCAGTAACAGGTTTATTCCTTCACCATGAATTTATAGACGGAAGTTAAAATCTGTTTGGAAGGGGCGAAGCAATATGGTGGTACCCATCCCAGTTCTTTCACAAAAATGAGGACATGAATCGTAGAAACAATGCCAACTTAAGAGTTTCAGAACATATCGTATATTATTTCTGTCTCTCAATCTAGGCGGCAGATAGCTTAGCGGTTAAGAGTGTTTGGCCAGTATCTGAAAGGTTGCTGGTTCGAATCATTGAGCCGGCAAGGTGTGAAAAATCTGCCGCTCTGCCCTTGAGCAAGGCAGTTAACCCCCAACAACTGCTTCCCCTGTGGTGATGACATTGATTTAAGGCAGCCACACAAACATCTGATTCAGAGGGGTTGGGTTAAATGTGGAAGACACATTTTGGTTGAATTAATTCAGTTGTGCAACTGACTAGGTATCCCTTTCACCCTCTCCCTTCTGCACATGTACAGTACCATAGTTTGGATGTTTTCACTATCGTTCTGCAATGTAGAAAATTGTAAAAATAAAGAAACCCTGGAATGAGTAGGTGTGTCCAAACATTTGACTGGTACTGTCTCTCTGTGTCCACAGGTCTACCTTCCAAGGGTGCTTAGAACCGAGTCCCCTGAGTCCCCCGCCACATCACCAGATGGGTGTAAAACCCCCCAGTCATATGGGACGACAGACAGCAGCCCATCCTGTCAGAGCCCAGTAGATGATGAACTGTTGATGAACCCCTGAACTTAAAATATCTTCCCCTTCTTTTTGATTCCTGGAGGCATCCAGTCTCAGAACTGAGGTGATGGTATAGGGGAGTTTATCCCCAAATCTATTGCTGTACCATCCAACACAGGCCCTTCAAATACCCCTAAAATGCATCCTTTCTCTCTCCTTTCATCAAGCTTAGCATGTGTCTGATATCAATAGATTGGTCCAAGTAGAGCCTTTGCTTTCACTTATTCAATAGTGCTCCATCAGTGATTCTTTCCAGGAGGGGAGGAGAGAATAAATTGTTACGGGCCTCCTGAGACAACTCTGCCAAGGCTCCACTGAGAGCTGGCAGCCACTCAGGAGCCAAGCCTTCTGTCAGAAATGCCCAAATCTGACCCTTTTCCTAAGACCTTCCTATGAGGACTGCCTTGGCTAAAGACTATTCAGCACCAATACAGTTTTTTTTTGTTAACCAAAATTGCTTTTATAGCATAATGTTGGGAAAAACTGCCATGCCATGCATTTCCACTGAGTTTGCGTTTTAATATCCAGGATGCCAGAATAGAAGGCATTTTGGTTCTCTGACCAACAGAGGGCACTCTTGTTGCATGGCAGTTAGTGTCCACCTTAAATTACTTGTACTGAACCAGGGCCTTTCAAATCTGGACCTCAAGGTCTGATGATACAAAAAGTATTTTTTACAAATAGTTTTTGTATTATTAGGCAAGGAACTTTTATTTCATTTTGACTGAATCATTTTAACAAATGTTTTATATTAAGCTGATATATTTAACATATTATAGATTTTTTTATTTTTTATTATCAGGATTTTGAACCATAACACAATCTGAACATGAATTGACATAACTATTGACGATGAATGAGAGTAGGCCTATTTATGTGAATATGAACAGCATGGAACTTCTCAGTGTTAAATATATTGCTTTAAAATGTTAAATGGTTGTTACATTATGAGAGTTTGTTGGTCATTATTAGTGTTTGAGATTTTGTGCCGAATAAGTTAATATGTAAGTAACTATTAAGTGTCCATAGCCATAGGGGGCACTGCATGACAGATTTTCTATTAGGATTTAGCAGTAGCTTCAACAGTGTCTTGTTACTACATGACTTTTTTTTCTTTGATCCCCTTGCATCCAGCCTTCTCTCTCACCAGGGTGCCTCAGTTTTCAAAAGGACATGTTTTTTAGTACAAGTGATTGGCCGATTAATGAAGTGCTAAGCCCGCCAGATATCTGGGTGGAGGCTTTTCACAGAGCAGAAAAATAGGGTTTTGTTATTAGATTAGGATCAGTGTAAATTCACCTTGTTTTGGGGGGGGGGGTGAAGAATGGAAAATATCAGGAACAATAGCGGGCTGCAAAAGTGGTTCTTATTGGCTTACTTCAAATTGGTACGTCCTGATTTTGTAGTTTTACCACTGACACTTAATTCACTGTTAATTAGCTGTGACATACATACACACACAGAAGTACATAATATAGTTCAGTTCCGCCAAAAGCCTCTTAAACCAACAGAATAATCTGAAAAACAAACTTTAGTCCAGGGGTGATCTGGAGCGCTCAGCTCTGCAATCAATGGCTCTCAATCATGGACAAAGAGACAACGTAAAGCAGGGCGAGTTCACCATGTAATCACAGATTGTGTAACAGGCAACTCTAGAGACGTGGAAATAACTTTTGGCAGTATTAAGCTTTGACACCATTTCCTCACCCCTAGCACATGTACTGAACAAATGTGAATAACTACACACAAACATGCATACACCTTTACTTAGGGGGCCCTCAAGACATTTTACTGTTGGACGCTCAAGGAGCACATGGGTTATCAGGTTTGTTTGGTGGTGTTTGTTGCACAGAGATTTTCAGTTGCACAAGAATTAAAAACATTTTCCCTCGTTATGTTAAGGTTGTGTGTGTGTTGGTGAATGAGAAAGGGAGAGTGTGGGTGAGTGGGTAATAAATAGTAGATTTCATCAGAATGGATTACTGGTGTTAGCCTGTACCTCCTTGGAGTGTGGTTGGGTAATTGGATAGCTGAACACCCAGAAGGCAATTAAAGAGCCATTGAGACTACAGGCAATAATTTGCTTCAGCAACTCATAATAGCAAATGTGTTTAACTACCAGTGAGATCTCTATGCCTGTTTATGACACTCACACACGAGAAGAAACATGAGTTTTGGGACAGTGAGAGAGTTTGCGGGGGCTCTAATTGCTTGCAGGTCATCTTCAAGCTCTACGGATGAATTGGGAAAGAGATGTGTGTGAGAGTGGACGTCTGTTGTCTGGTGTGTGTCTTTCCCCCTTGGAGAGGTGTTATACTCTACCGGCTCTCAAGTCAAAATTAGACGTTCATCCATGTTTCTCAACGTCAAAGTGTTTAAGGTTCAGTTTAGGCATTAATTCCAAATTCTTAAGGTTACACATTAACTCTGAATGGTTCAGGTTTGGGATAGGCTTAAAACAAAAATATAAAAACCAACTTTCTATCGCTGGATTCACACTCGCATCCTCTGGAATCAGAGGCCGGCGCTTACACCCATCCACCATCACGGCCTACAACCAAAACCTACTTGAAGGTAACATCGCTCATTCTTGCCCTAGTGGCCAGTTTCCATCTCATCTCCTGACATTCTCAGACATGGATCGATGTCAGATACTGACTTGTATCACGGGTGACCTTGCTGGTTATGCTTGATATGTGTGTTTGTAGGTGCATGTTGTGTGTGTGTGTGTGATAGTCGGTATTGCTGGTGAGCAGAGAGGAAAGCATCAGTTGTTTGCCAGCTCAGTAGAGCAGAAGTAATCTGGAGTTAGGAGCAAAGGAGCCTGGGAACCTGCCTACTCCAGACCCAGCAGTCAAGAAGCAGTCCAAACATCACAGTGAGGACTAATCAGCGGTCAGACTGCAAACACAGTGCCTCGGTTCTGACACAGTAGGGTTTGGGCTGCAGCAGAAGGAGTGTGTGAAAGTGTGAATATGTCAATGTGAGAATATTTTTCAAAAGTTTTTCAATCAATTTAGCTGATCATACTGAAGTGGGATATGGACCAAAGCAGAGCCAAAAGACTCTTACACCCACACACAATCTCTTTGGTAATGAAGGAGAGGAAGCCATTGATTTAGAATATTGAGACACAGCCCATGTTGCTGTGTTTAATCTGTAGGTGTCGGGCAAGGCCGTATCATTCACCATGTAAAGGGGATCACAGAGCATTTGAGACTGGGCTACAGTCCTAGTCTGGATCAAGACATTTATCCACTGCTAATCCAGATTTACTGCTGCAAGGAGTGTGTACGCGAGTACGTGCAAGTGTGTGTACATTCGCACATGTGCTTATGTACTTGTGTGTGAGACAAACCCATCGAACCCAGGGCCCTCACCACATTCTTGGCATTGTGTATTTGTGCTTCATTACACCACAGACACTTCTTTAATAAGTAATCTCTCTCCCTCTTTCTCTTTTCTAGCTGTTTCTGTCTTCTCTCAGCTCAGGGCAAAGAACTTACCCATGGCCTATCGCAAGATAGTCTCTCGAGCCAGACGGCTTTCTTCCGCAATCTTTGAATGCTTCGTTGCCTATAGGCTTATGTTTCTCCAAGGTCGGGGACATGGGAGAGTAATTGCAAGATGGAGGGTTGGTGTGTGTTGAATGGGTATAAACCATGTTAGTTCCATGGGGGGATCACTCTTCCTTCATGTCACCGCAATGATCGATGGATCTGACCTCTGACCCTGTGAGTTTCTATCTAAACTTAGTTCCAACCAATCAGGCGATCGCGTGGCCCAATGCCAACCAATCAGATGCTACAGAGGCATCGTATTCTACACCCTTCCCACCTTTTGTCCCTCAGGATTAGTTCCTTGGCAACGCTGGTCGCCTGGGAGGTGAGGTTCCCAGAGGAGTGGGACCACAGCCCACCAACACCAAGTTCAGGGAGGTGGGGGCGATGTTTCATTTAGCAGACACTTTTATACAAAGAAACTTACAGAATTTGTTTCATGTAAGGTTGGCCTCGGGAATCAAACCTTCAATCCTGGCATTGCACGTGCCATGCTCTTCCAACTGAGCCATAGGGAGTTTTCGTTAGTGTGTTTGGGTATGACTGTGTGTGAGCACCTGCTCATTTGCATGTACAGTATGCAGAATGTGAAGCTGCACCTGTGTATATATTTGTGTAAGTTTGTGTGAGAGTGTGTGTGCACATGCACGACTGTTCTGTGGGGACAAAAGGAAAAGGAGAAGTCACCCCACTCGGTCTCTTTGTGTTCTCTGGCTGCGGTCGGGGCCAGGGGGAGGACAAGGAATGGGGTGAGGGAGGGGGCTGAAGTCTCCAGTCTCCACCGAGGCGGTAGCATGTGATTCCGGCCTGCCAGGTCCTTTTGTTCGGCAATTACACCAAACGCATAGATCCCTGGAAACGGTAATGTTCTGGTGGCCCGTGGAAGGCATGGGAACAGCGAGCCAGGAAAGAAGGGGAAGCGAATATAGAGCAGGATTTATGAGAACAGGGTTACCTACTTAGCCTTAACAACTGCTTCAGAGTCAGTTCTGTTGCTCGGCTTGTGATGGTAAAGGTTAGGAGAGATGTAGGGAGGGCTGAGCCTAAATCAGTATTGAAAGAAAGAATCAAGTGATTTAAGGGGGCATGTTCAGCAGGAATGAGAAGATGGCGTTCTTGTTTTTAAGAGAGGGTGTTTCAATCTAATCTCTGCTATCAGGGGCATGTACCCCTGCTACCTAAGGGGGCCGCTGGTGTAGCACTGTTCCCACAGGGTTGCCAGATGTGTAGAACATTAACATTCAACAAGACAGAACAGTCTGAAGTTACAGTGCTGCAACATCCCACAGTGCTACAACTTCAAATTATTTGAGTGTCTATTTCCTCCCTCTGTCATCCATCCCACATTCTTCATGTTTCCTGCTACAAAAAGCTTCCCTGCAGACTTCCCTGCTTTATCTCCATATGGTATCTCTCTCTTCTTCTTTATCCCCACTCTTCAACCCCTATCCCTCTCTTCCCATCTCCTCCCTAATACCTCTCTTCTTCCTTTCTGTTACATCCTCTCTGCTCTCTTTCCGGTCCCAAATGCACCTCATGAGATCTCAGACAGACTCAGGGGTGAGAGGATGAGAAGCTGTCTTGAGCTGGTAAGTTATGATGAGTTAGGGTCATAGAGTGCTCTAACTCATGAAGGCCCTCTCAGCTCCTGTGCTGCTGTTATGGCTTATGGATCTAAAGACATCTGTATAAGAAAGTGTACCTTTGGCATTGAGAATTCCCCATCTTCCATTATAAAGTTACGATATGGCAATCCAATAATATATATAAAATACGGGCTATATACACATACTTATTTATGTACATGACATGAATCTTATATAAGTACGTAAGTACACAGATCGAGGGACATGAACCCATTGATGCACGCACACACATAAACACACACAGTAACATTATTGACCCCCTGTCCCATGTGCTCAGGATTCAAAGTGGTATAATCTCAGTTCCTCTCAGTTCCTATATCCATAAAGTCCTATCCTCCTTTGTGCCAGCTGTGCACTGGGTCTAAGGTCTCTCTCTTTTTCTCAATTAAATGTAAGCACTTTATTGGCATGGGAAAACACATGATTACATTGCCAAAGCAAGTTAAATAGATAATAAACGAAAGGGAATTAATTAAACAATAAAAAAATGCACAGTAAACATTACACTCACACATGTTCCAAAAGAATAAAGACATCTCACTTTTTCCTCTCTCACTGTCACTCAATCCACAGCTAAATGGGTGAGAAACAACTCATACTGACAGACCCATTCATCAGAAAGCATTGGGAAACCGCACAAGAGCTCAGAAGAACAGGTTTCTGGCTGTGACTTGAAATAAAGGCCTTGGAAATCTCCCCCATTCTTTACTCTCAACACTGAAATATCTGAAGTAGCTAAGACTGTAAATTAGAAAAATATGAGATGAGGATAGGTAGCCTAACAGACAAGTACGTGGCAGATTGTTGCTGAATTAGAGCCAAGTGTTGAAGATCAGATCGAGAATTCAACTAATTCAATCTCTAGCTAATTTGTGCAGCTCAACTGCTTTGTCGACGGGGAGCGATCCGCAGTTGCTATGACTACACGTAACTAAGGAGATGTGTTGACATTGGCAACCGGACGTTCTTGGCAGCTGTCCCCACGTAACCTAGATACCAAACATTTTGCCTTTTTATAGAAAAGTATTTACTTTTCATTGAGACACGCTTTATATATGCAATGGACTCCAGTACGTTATACTACTCCTTGGACCTCGTTTCTGGTAGCGGTTTAACTTTGAGCAGTGAGCAAAAAGCTGCCCTGCAGACTTCCCTGGTCATTCTGAAGAGGAACAACAAATTCAATCGTGTCCTGTTTTGGGGCAAGATTCTGGGCATAAAGGGTGACTATTTCATTGCTCAAGGGGTTTCAGAGGATGAGATGACGGATAAAAAGAGCCTTTACAGGTAAGAGGTGCAAAGGAAATAGTTTTAGAGCCTCTAGTCTATTTTACTACAGGTATATTATTTTAGCTAGCTTGCATTTTGCTGTTGTCACTTGTGGCTTTGGAGTTGTGAACCATTCTCCTATTCAAGATGTTCTCTCTCTCTATGAGTGTATGTGTGCCCTCTTGCACACGTGTTTGTGTCCTTTCCCTACTCCAGTTTCAACTGTGTGGACTGGCACTTGCTTCCCCCTGCCACTGAGGCAATGATAGCGGAAGTTTCTGCTACAGCAAAGGGTCGCTTCGTGGGAGACCCCTCACATGAGTATGAGCACACCGAGATACGGCGGCAAGGGGAGGGGGACGAGGCTGTGGAGGAGGAAGTCGTGGTGGGGACAAGTGTGACGAATTATATTGTTTAATTTTGAGCTAATTGTGTTTTGTTTATTAATAAGTGTCAGTGATTAATGTACTAGATTCATATGACCGTCGTGACTGTGTGTGGTATTATTGCAGAAGAGTGAGGACTAGTTTGTTTGGGTGTTGTGACAGATGTTTGGTAATGGTTGTTTGGTTTGTGTTGCAGGTTAAGGTGAAAGAGGAGAAGAGGCTGGCCTCCACTGTCCACACCATTGATAAGGAGGTGTCTGTGGTCCCGCGCGGTGCCTTCATCAAGAGTCCCCATGGCCTGGTGCAGACCAATCGCAGCTTTGAGGGTAAAGCTACTTTTCAAAGTTATTAATGAAATGGATGGCTCCACGTAGAGTGTGGTGGTTCCTAGTTGAGAATGTGGTCTGACTGCGGAGACTAGTAACCGGAAGGTTGCAAGTTCAAATCCCCGAGCTGACAAGGTACAAATCTGTCGTTCTGCCCCTGAACAGGCAGTTAACCAACTGTTCCTAGGCCGTCATTGAAAATAATTATTTGTTCTTAACTGACTTGCCTAGTTAAATAAAGGTAAAATAAAAAATAAAAGATGGGACACAGCTGTGTGTGTTACTGGCTCGAGAGGACGACTCAGCTGTGTAGCTCAGTGTGTTGGAACCAGAATCCAGACCGTCATTTATCTCACACTGTACATTGTACATCTATAGAGTACACACATTTGTGTGTTTTCTTTTTCATACACATACAGAATCATATCATACTATCAGTTACTGAGTGAGTGAATCTGTTCTGTCTATTCTGTAGGTCTGTCCTCATTGGAGGCAGGTAAACTCAGCTACTTCCTGCACTTCACTGAGCCGCAGAAACTGAAGAAGAAATCCATCCTGGAGCTGGCTGACCTCAACCCCTCCATTGATTTCCTGGATCCTTTGAGTGAGGATATCCCCAAAGGTAACAGAGTTCCAAATCTCTCACTACACCACTCCTTTACAGTCATCCTACCGTTCCCCCCATGGGTGGGGTTTCTTTCCCACATGTTGTCTGTCTTTAGAAATATAACCAGTTCCTTGAAAGTACCGCCCATTTGTGGGAGACAAAAATGTAATACGAACATGACATTACTAATGTTTGGCATGCTCTGATTTTTTATTTATTTAACTTTTATTTTACCTGGTAAGTTGACTTAGAACACATTCTCATTCACAGAAATTACCTGGGGAATAGTCCAATGGTCACTCTCTATTATACTAAACTAGCCTTTTAATTGGTGCTAATGATAATTTGGGTTGGCAGTTGAGAGCCCAGTTTATCAAGGCATCCTCCTCTGCAGGGCCGGCTCTAGCCTTTTGGGGGACCTAAGAGGGATTTGGTTGGGGGGGCCCACCACACTGCAAAACATTTGTGGCCCCCCTTTTGTCGATGGAGAGACACATTTTAGTTTTAAAGTTAATTTCTTGTAATTCTATACATTTTGCTATGGGGTGGAGAGAAAACAGCAATTTTATAACACATTTCATGCAATTCTACTTGTTTTGCCATGGGGCAGATTTTTCTTTGCAGTTTTACAGCAAATTTCCTTCAAATTCTACCCATTTTGCCATGGGATGGAGATTTTTCAGTTTTAAAGCACAGTTCCTGCAATTCTACACATTTGGTAATAACTTATGCCATGTTAATATGATATCTGAGTGAGAATGACTAACAAAATCAATGGGGTTCTCCTGAAGGTCAGGGCCCCTGGGCACGTGCCCTGTGTGCCCGGTCCATATTCGGCCATGGTTTTATTTCTACATGTAAGTCAATTAAGAACAAATTCTTACTTACAATGGTGATTTGTCAAACACATCAATAAACAATTACACTATACATATCTATATACACATCAATTACACAATACATAAGAAAGCAAACTCAAAATACGAAAAGAAAAACACAATCATATGAAACAAATACATTCTAAAGTAAAAAGGCCCTCTAACATCCATCTGAATTGCCTTGGAGGCACCAAATCCAACAACTTTAAAGGACTTCTGGAGATCATGTCACATTATAGGTGTCAAAAAAAAGAAATGCAGATTTACCTAACTTGTGGAGATTGAAGGGAAATCCAAGGTAAGCCATCCCCGATGGGTATTTGGGTATTTGTTCATTCAGGTTCCCTTTGTCTAATATTAGGTTTTGGTTGAAGATCTGATAACATTCAGTATCAAAAATATGCAGAAGTAGAGAAAATTAGAAAGGGCGCAAATACTTTTTCACAGCACTGTATTTATAAGAGGGGCACCATCCAAAGTATGTATGCATACAGTACCAGTCAAAAGTTTGGACACACCTACTTATTCAAGGGTTTTTCTTTAGTTGGACTATTTTTTACATTGTAGAATAATAGTGAAGACATCAAAACTATGAAATAACACATATGGAATCATGTATTAAGCAAAAAAGTGTTAAACAAATCAAAATATATTTTATATTTGAGATTCTTCAAATAGCCACCCTTTGCCTTGATGACAGCCTTACACACTCTTGGGGAATTCTCTCAACCAGCTTCATGAGGTAGTTGCCTGGAATGCATTTCAATTAACAGGTGTGCCTTGTTAAAAGTACATTTTTGGAATTTCTTTCTTTCTGAATGCATTTGAGCCAATAAGTTGTGTTGTGGTAAACAGAAGATAGCCCTATTTGGTAAAAGACCAAATCCATATTATGTCAAAGAACAGCTCAAATAAGCAAAGAGAAACGACAGTCCATCATTACTTTAAGACATGAAGGTCAGTCAATCTGTAAAATTTCAAGAACTTTGAAAGTTTCTTCAAGTGCAGTCGCAAAAACCATTAAGCGCTATGATGAAACTGGCTCTCATGAGGACCGCCACAGGAAAGGAAGACCCAGAGTTACCTCTGCTGCAGAGGATACGTTCACTAGTTAACTGCACCACAGATCTCAACCCAAAAGAATGCTTCAGAGTTCAAGTAACAGACATCTCAACATCAACTGTTCAGAGGAGACTGCGTGAATCAGGCCTTCATGGTAGAATTGCTACAAAGAAACCATCACTAAAGGACACCAATAAGAAGAGACATTAGATCAGTGGAAATCTGTTCTTTGGTCTGAATTTGAGTCCAAATTTGAGATTTTTGGTCCAAACCGCCGCGTCTTTGTGAGACAGAGTATGGCACACTTAATCAGCAAGACTACCACAGCATTCTGCAGCGATATGCCATCCCATCTGGTTTGCGCTTAGTGGGACTATCATTTGTTTTTCAATATGACAATGACCCAAAACACACCTCCAGGCTGTGTAAGGGCTATTTGACCAAGAAGGGGAGTGATGGTGCTGCATCAGATGACCTGGCCTCCACAATCACCAACCTCAACCCAATTGAGACGGTTTGGGATGAGTTGGACCGCAGAGCGAAGGAAAAGCAGCCAACAAGTGCTCAGCATATGGGAACTCCTTCAAGACTGTTAGAAAATCATTCCTCATGAAGCTGGTTGAGAGAATGCCAAGAGTGTGCAAAATTGTCTTATGGCTTAATTTTTTTTTTTTTTACCCTTTCCTCCCCTTCATCTACACCGATTTAACAAGTGACAACAATAACATCATAGATTTCCCCTGGTCAGTCTGTCAGTTTATATCTGGATGATATCAAACTGTAGTTTGTCTAAACAGACATATATCACAATTTGTTTGTGGTGTGTGTGGGGTGCGTCATTTCCGGTCACGACTTGCAGACTTGTTTTTGAGTTGCTGTGCGTTTTGTTGCCAACCTGTTTTGCTACCTGACAAATTTACGGTTTTTACTTTTTAATTACCGTTTATATTTTTGTTTTTTCCTACTCAACTTTTTCACTCCGGACGCTTTATCTGGACACGATTCGTCAGGACCTCCAACAGGCGAAGCTAAGTAGTAACATTAACATGATGCCTTCTAATTGTAGTCGCTGTACTCGCCTTACGGCGAGGATAGCTGTGCTACAAGCCCAGCTTCAGACGCAATCGCTAGGCAAGGGTAATTTCAGTGTAGGAAAGGATGAAACAGCGTCTGTGCCACCAGTAAGTACAGATAGTAGTATAAATCCCCTGGCACAGTCCCCGCAGCCGGACAACTTTCTCACGGTTTCTGGAAGGAAATGCTGTAGGAACGCTCAACCGGTGTCGCTCATTCAGCCGACAGAAACTTTCAACCGGTTTTCCCCATTAAGCAGCGGGTCGGAGTCAGAGGCCGAGTCTTCTCTGGTCTCTACTCCTCCCGTTACGGGGTCTGAGACGCCGAAGCTTCCCACCATTAGCTCTGACAAATTGAAAACTCTAGTCATTGGCGACTCCATTACCCGCAGTATTAGACTTGAGAATCATCCAGCGATCATGCACTGTTTACCGGGGGGCAGGGCTACCGACGTTAAGGCTAATCTGAAGATGGTGCTGGCTAAAGCTAAAACTGGCGAGTGTAGAGAGTATAGAGATATTGTTATCCACGTCGGCACCAACGATGTTAGGATGAAACAGTCAGAGATCACCAAGCGCAACATAGCTTCTGCGTGTAAATCAGCTAGAAAGATGTGTCGGCATCGAGTAATTGTCTCTGGCCCCCTCCCAGTTAGGGGGAGTGATGAGCTCTACAGCAGAGTCTCACAACTCAATCGCTGGTTGAAAACTGTTTTCTGCCCCTCCCAAAAGATAGAATTTGTAGATAATTGGCCCTCTTTCTGGGACTCGCCCACAAACAGGACCAAGCATGACCTGCTGAGGAGTGACGGACTCCATCCTAGCTGGAGGGGTGCTCTCATTTTATCTACCAACATAGACAGGGCTCTAACTCCTCTAGCTCCACAATGAAATAGGGTGCAGGCCAGGCAGCATAGTGGAGTCTGCCACTAGCACAGTCAGTGTAGTCAGCTCAGCTATCACCATTGAGACCGTGTCTGTGCCTCGACCTAGGTTGGGCAAAACTAAACATGGCGGTGTTCGCCTTAGCAATCTCACTAGGATAAAGACCACCTCCATTCCTGTCATTATTGAAAGAGATCATGATACCTCACATCTCAAAATAGGGCTACTTAATGTTAGATCCCTTACTTCAAAGGCAATTATAGTCAATGAACTAATCACTGATCATAATCTTGATGTGATTGGCCTGACTGAAACATGGCTTAAGCCTGATGAATTTACTGTGTTAAATGAGGCCTCACCTCCTGGCTACACTAGTGACTATATCCCCCGTGCATCCCGCAAAGGCGGAGGTGTTGCTAACATTTACGATAGCAAATTTCAATTTACAAAAAAAAAAAATGACGTTTTCGTCTTTTGAGCTTCTAGTCATGAAATCTATGCAGCCTACTCAATCACTTTTTATAGCTACTGTTTACAGGCCTCCTGGGCCATATACAGCGTTCCTCACTGAGTTCCCTGAATTCCTATCGGACCTTGTAGTCATAGCGGATAATATTCTAATCTTTGGTGACTTTATTATTCACATGGAAAAGTCCACAGACCCACTCCAAAAGGCTTTCGGAGCCATCATCGACTCAGTGGGTTTTGTCCAACATGTCTCTGGACCCACTCACTGTCACAGTCATACGCTGGACCTAGTTTTGTCCCATGGAATAAATGTTGTGGATCTTAATGTTTTTCCTCATAATCCTGGACTATCGGACCACCATTTTATTACGTTTGCAATTGCAACAAATAATCTGCTCAGACCCCAACCAAGGATCATCAAAAGTCGTGCTATAAATTCACAGACAACACAAAGATTCCTTGATGTCCTTCCAGACTCCTTCTGCCTACCCAAGGACGCCAGAGGACAAAAATCAGTTAACCACCTAACTGAGGAACTCAACTTAACCTTGCGCAATACCCTAGATGCAGTTGCACCCCTAAAAACTAAAAACATTTCTCATAAGAAACTAGCTCCCTGGTACACAGAAAATACCCGAGCTCTGAAGCAAGCTTCCAGAAAATTGGAACGGAAATGGCGCCACACCAAACTGGAAGTCTTCCGACTAGCTTGGAAAGACAGTACTGTGCAGTACCGAAGAGCCCTTACTGCTGCTCGATCATCCTATTTTTCTAACTTAATTGAGGAAAATAAGAACAATCCGAAATTCCTTTTTGATACTGTCGCAAAGCTAACTAAAAAGCAGCATTCCCCAAGAGAGGATGACTTTCACTTTAGCAGTGATAAATTCATGAACTTCTTTGAGGAAAAGATTATGATTATTAGAAAGCAAATTACGGACTCTTCCTTAAATCTGCGTATTCCTTCAAAGCTCAGTTGTCCTGAGTCTGCACAACTCTGCCAGGACCTAGGATCAAGAGAGACACTCAAGTGTTTTAGTACTATATCTCTTGACACAATGATGAAAATAATCATGGCCTCTAAACCTTCAAGCTGCATACTGGACCCTATTCCAACTAAACTACTGAAAGAGCTGCTTCCTGTGCTTGGCCCTACTATGTTGAACATAATAAACGGCTCTCTATCCACCGGATGTGTACCAAACTCACTAAAAGTGGCAGTAATAAAGCCTCTCTTGAAAAAGCCAAACCTTGACCCAGAAAATATAAAAAACTATCGGCCTATATCGAATCTTCCATTCCTCTCAAAAATTTTAGAAAAGGCTGTTGCGCAACAACTCACTGCCTTCCTGAAGACAAACAATGTATACGAAATGCTTCAGTCTGGTTTTAGACCCCATCATAGCACTGAGACGGCACTTGTGAAGGTGGTAAATGACATTTTAATGGCATCGGACCGAGGCTCTGCATCTGTCCTCGTGCTCCTAGACCTTAGTGCTGCTTTTGATACCATCGATCACCACATTCTTTTGGAGAGATTGGAAACCCAAATTGGTCTACACGGACAAGTTCTGGCCTGGTTTAGATCTTATCTGTCGGAAAGATATCAGTTTGTCTCTGTGAATGGTCTGTCCTCTGACAAATCAACTGTAAATTTCGGTGTTCCTCAAGGTTCCGTTTTAGGACCACTATTGTTTTCACTATATATTTTACCTCTTGGGGATGTTATTCGAAAACATAATGTTAACTTTCACTGCTATGCAGATGACACACAGCTGTACATTTCAATTAAACATGGTGAAGCCCCAAAATTGCCCTTGCTAGAAGAATGTGTTTCAGACATAAGGAAGTGGCCCTTAAGTTGTGCCGTGGCGGAGGTCTTTGTGGGCTATACTCAGCCTTGTCTCAGGATGGTAAGTTGGTGGTTGAAGATATCCCTCTAGTGGTGTGGGGGCTGTGCTTTGGCAAAGTGGGTGGGGTTATATCCTTCCTGTTTGGCCCTGTCCGGGGGTGTCCTCGGAGTGGGCCACAGTGTCTCCTGACCCCTCCTGTCTCAGCCTCCAGTATTTATGCTGCAGTAGTTTGTGTCGGGGGGCTAGGGTCAGTTTGTTATATCTGGAGTACTTCTCCTGTCCTATTCGGTGTCCTGTGTGAATCTAAGTGTGCGTTCTCTAATTCTCTCCTTCTCGCTTTCTCTCTCTCGGAGGACCTGAGCCCTAGGACCATGCCCCAGGAATACCTGACATGATGACTCCTTGCTGTCCCCAGTCCACCTGGCTGTGCTGCTGCTCCAGTTTCAACTATTCTGCCTTATTATTATTCGACCATGCTGGTCATTTATGAACATTTGAACATCTTGACCATGTTTTGTTATAATCTCCACCCGGCACAGCCAGAAGAGGACTGGCCACCCCACATAGCCTGGTTCCTCTCTAGGTTTCTTCCTAGGTTTTGGCCTTTCTAGGGAGTTTTTCCTAGCCACCGTGCTTCTTCACCTGCATTGCTTGCTGTTTGGGGTTTTAGGCTGGGTTTCTGTACAGCACTTTGAGATATCAGCTGATGTACGAAGGGCTATATAAAATAAATTTGATTGATTGAGTGTGGGTGCTGTGGAAAAGTGAGAGGCTCTGGGCACACAGCAGTATCTGTCTAAAACATCACAGCTGTTCATTTCAAAGGGATGAGCATCTCTGTGGTGTGTGAATGTGTGTGCAGCTTTCCCAAACCAGCTTACATTACACAGCTGTCCCAGTGACAGCATCACCCTCACTGAGAACTTAACGACCAGGCCTCAAGCCTTTGCTGAAGGGAGCGAGAGACCCAGACTGAAGACAGTTTAAGGAGAAAATGATGGATCTCCATCGAAAGTGCTTTCCTCTGGTATCTCTGAGTGAAGCTACCCCTCTCACCACAGCGATCCTCTAGACTTGCCTGGAAGTATGTGGCAACAGTTGCTGTTATCGACTTCTGATTTATGCCAATACCCCTTCCATGCCTGTTCTCCCATTGGGTTCCTCCCTATGCCACGTGTGAGTTTGAAACCGCCAGTGTGTTTCAGTGGAAAGTATACTTATCTGGACACCATCACTGAACAGCTTCTCAAATCACATCAACCTGGCAGGAGTGTCTTTGGGTCATGGAAGATGAATCTCTCCCCACAGACAAAGAGCCATTGTGAAACACCTCAAAATAGACCCTATTTCTGGAATCTCTGTTTCTAGATATCTCTTGCAAAAGGTTTCAATTAATTTCCCGCCCCATAGCATTGTGAAACTGAAATATGAGAGAAAAACAGTATCAGAACAGCTGACACAATTTACTGGAATCGCTGTTCCTAGATAGCTCTGGCACAAGGTTTAATGCTTTGATAATTGGGGAGGTTCCAGATGAATGAATTATTTCCAAGACGTCCTGGAGCCTCCTGATTAATGGTGCAGTGAATCTGCGGTGAGAGAATTCTGCTAGGCTCCCATTCAGCATGAACAGTGTTCTCTGGCTATGGGTGATGGCCATGAGCAGACAGCTGCTCCACCAGGCCACCCTGATATTTAGAGTCAGGGAAAGGACTTACTAAACCCTTCTAAATTATTGAGCTATCAGCCAACTGTTACCTTTTTCTGTGTAGACTTCTTTACATAGGGAAGAGTGGATTCAGTTAATGAGGGAGTAATGTGAGACGTGTACACGTCTCTGTTTATGAAAGGTCATGGACGAGCAGCAGTTTGTGTGATCATCTTCATAACCCATATACTTGTGTGTGTAGGGTCGTGGAGCTTGCAGTTTGAGCGTGGCAGCACAGTGTGTGTGATCCGTAGCATGCTGTGGCTGGGCCTGACCTCCTTCCATGTACCCATGACCCCCCAGCACGGATACATCTACATGGGCGACGGACTGAAGAACCTGGACCTGCCCTTCATGCTTTAAAGAGCCAGTGAGATCCAGAGCTGGAGAGCCAACACCTACCACTTATCTAAACTGAGAATCATCATCAACCTCTCATCTGAGCAAGCAGTGTTTCATCCCCACCCAAAGCAGTTCTATTTATGCAAGATATGTTTCTTTACTGTTATTTAAAGTAAATAAACAAACTAAAATCATTAATTATTTGTGATTTACCTCCACATGCACTTGGTTCATTTCTGTCAATAGGCCCAGTAAATGCTTACTTCCACACTCATGCAAACACACATGGTGGAGGGAGAAAAAGCAAATCCGATTTATTTGCACATCTGGGTTGTCTTGAAGTACAACATCCCACCTACATCAAAACAGTGTAACACTGACCCAATTGATCTTACAGCAAGGGCTCTAGTCAATCTGTATTGCTGAAGCGTTACAGATTCCGCAATAGAAATGTAAAGGTAATGCCCGATTGAGCTGACATATGCAGTGGTTACCGTGAATGCAGTCTCTGGTAAAGCTGGAACATTGCCTTTAAAATATCAATCACGCTGTAAAGCTGAACTGCCGCGATGCGGATTGAATAGAGCCCCTAAATGTGGAGTTTAATAGTTTTGTTTCAGGGCATCTTCAAAAAGGTCAAATGACAGAATGGGTTTCCAATGGGCAATGTCCACCAATAGATAAAAAGGCTGGACAAATACAGATGCTCCCCCAGCTTTTCCAATGGCTAGTTCTCGAAGTCAATGGAGCTCCAAATGGGCCAGGAGTACTATAAGGAAGGACGTCCAATAGAACTGTTGTACCCCATCTCTGTCCCGCCCACACTGACTCCTGCTGCTATGAGTTGACATGCCCCCAGGTCATCAATGTTTCAGGTAGAGGATTTTCTTGCCGTACTGTACGTTGTTTCCGAGAGCTGGGTGGCCGACAGAGTTGCGGTTTTTACACCACTTCAGCCCCGTCCTATAGATGGGCTTCACTGAATCAATGGACCAGCGAGTCAGATATCTGTGATGCAACAACACAGGTGTGAGTTAGTCAGAGAGAGGATGCACAAGAGTTAGTTGAAAGGTGTCATGACGTTGGCCTGGGGGTAGGTTTATGACAGTCATAAATATCTCTTCCCCCCTTTTTCCTCTCTCTACCCTACTGATGTTACATTTGAAAACCCCTTGGTTAACAGAGATTTTGAGAACATCAGAATGTGGTGGGAAATTAACTATATTCTGGTAATCTGACCAATTGAACATATGCAGTGGTACTTAATGAATATGATGTCAGTTCGGTTGTCACCTGAGACATTCTCATCAATGATAAGATGACAAACTCTACAGTGTAAAGTCTACACATCAGAGTTATCGGATTCACATGGAATTGTTGTTCAATTTAAATGTTTGAATATGAAATTATTCATGATGGGATGAAATGTGATTTTAGCTTCTAAAATGTGAGAATTGGGTTTTCATGAGTGAATTAGGCCCGACTCAGTGGCCCACCCACGTGAAGAGACATAGGTTGTAAACTATGAAACACACCCCTTTTCTCCCTCCACTATATAAGCCCTTGACGAAAATGTAACCTCCTGTTCCGAGGATGTGAGGACGACGGTCCGATGTCAGAATGGTTCAGATAATAACTACAGAACGAAGCCAACATCAGCGTGAGCTTTGGTTGCGAATGGTATGAACTTTGAACTCTTATTCACTACAGAAGTGATACCTCTTAGCCGTTGAGTTAGCAACAGCAGCTGCAAACAAGGGTTAGGAAGGAACAGACAGAGTATCCCGTCTATCACACAACAACGTTACTACAACGTATCCAATTGACCACCAGAGACATTCTGCAAAGGACAAAGGACTCGGTTTGGCAACACGGCCTTCCATCTACCACCAACCTACCGAAGCGCAGCTCAAAGTAAATATTTATTGCATTTTCTTTTTCCAAATGGGCGGTAATTTAGAATGCATAAAATACTGTATTTACGAAAGCACAGCTTCTTCCTTTGGTCCTCAGTCTTCCCGCTCATTCACTCAAACCCAGACCTTTTCTTTTGTGTAACCAGCTGTCATATCTGTTCCGCCCGCTAGGGACGTTTTCCCTTTATGACGTAATTTGTAATCAAGGTATAATTCATTCTGTATATATGTAATTCTGTGTGATTAGTTAGGTACTTAGTAAATAAATAATTTAACCCAATTTTGTATTGCTGATTCAAGTTGTTAGCCAGGGATTGTGAAGATATCTGAAAGTTGGAAATTCTTGGTTAAGACTGAATTAAGGTGACGATTAATATTGACTGCTATTGATGTAAAATATTACTAGGTCTTTAAGAGTTTATTCAGAAGATAACAGCTCTATAAATATTATTTTATGGTGCCCCGACTCTAGTTAATTACATTTACATGATTAGCTCAATCAGGTAATATTAATTACGGAGAAATGATTTTATAGTATAGCATGTCATATCACTTAATCCGGCATAGCCAAAGACACGACAAAGGTAATTAATGTCATGAGAGGTCTAACAAGAAACAATACAGGTGTGAGAGGGTAGATTCTGATGGGGTCAAACACACTCGTTACCTGTTGAGCTGTGGCTTGGGCTTCTTTGGGATGTGTCCCTCTGGTAGTGTTGGTTTGTGATCTGGGAGCAGACCTGGAGTAGAAAAGAGAGTACTTTTACCACTTTGAAGAGAATACATTTCATAATAGTTGTGCATCCAGAGCAGACACACACAGCATCATACCTGCTCTGTGAGCCATCTGCACACAGATGGCGATCTTGCGGTGCTCCTGGGCACAGAGACCAGTGACTCTACGAGGCAGCATTCCTCCATCAGACCTGATGAACTGACTGAGCAACAGGACATCCTAACAAATACAAACACAGGGAATTACTGTACGCCTGAGCTCATAGAACAGGCACACATATTGACATAAAATGCATGAGGCATGGCAGATGTGAGTGTGGACCAGCACTGTTCATCTCACTCTGTTATTCTGGCAGAACAGTCGAGAGGCAGTAAGTATGCAGTCAGGTATCACTGAAACACTTACTGTGTAGTTGTATTTGTTCTGCAGGTTCCATCGATAGATGGGGCACTGGGCTGTGGCATTGGGTGGCTGTGGTCCACTTGGGGTATCCTCAGTTGTTCCCTCAATTTGAGAAAAGAATGCAATGCTGGTCAATTAATAAATAAGCACCACACAAATACTTCCATCAATCTACTGTTCACATAGTTCACATTTACTAGCCATCTAGATAAGTGTTCATACTTAACACAATGGTATAGAGCTCATCTTATACTTTATATCCCGAAGTGTGTGGATACTGTATTGACTAGTATTGACTCAAATGCGAGATAAAAGTAACCCATCGCCACTCAAACAGTGTACAATGATGAACCAACAGGTCAGCAAGCTTGTCACTATTGTTGTTTTTCATTGTTTCTTTTCCACGACTGTAAACACAAACAACATAGTCAATGTCAAAGTTAGTATAGCTACAATCCAGGGCATGTCATTCAAGCAGTGTTTCATAACAAACCGGTGTTGTGCTGAAAAGCTTCCCCCTGTCGTGCTTTTCCCTATTATGGCTTTTCCGACATTTAAAAAAATATATTTCTGTTTTAGTTAAGAATGTAGATACAGTAGTAATAATAAAATAATAATAACAATAATAAAAACAAAAAAATGTATACTCTGGGCAAAAAATAAAGTTCAAATATGTAAGTCAACATGAGTGCAGAGGAAATGGGGCAAACTAGATCCCAACTATCTCGGCCATACACGATTTGAGGTCTCGAAGGGAAAAGCGCGGACTTGGAAGATGACAAGGGTGTTATCTGCCCTAAAATATGCGTGGAACACCAGAGGCCTCATATAGAGGAGACTCGTCGGAACCCTCATAAAATAAAGTCAGCAGCCTCCAGAACCACCACACCAGCAGGTAAAAAAAAAATATATATATATATACCTGGCCAAGATAAAGCAAAGCAGTGCGACACAAACAGAGTTACACATGGAATAAACAAGCATACAGTCAATAACACAATAGAAAAAAAAGAAAATATATATACAGTGTGTGTAAATGGCGTGAGGTGGTAAGGCAATAAATAGTCCATAGTAGCGAAGTAATTACAATTGAGCAGATTAAACACTGGAGTGATAGATGAGCAGATGATGATGTGCAAGTAGTGATACTGGTGTGCAAATGAGCAGAAAAGTAGAAAAAAACAATATGGGGATGAGGTAGGTAGATTGGGTGGGCTATTTACAGATGGACTATGTACAGCTGCAGCGATCGGTTAGCTGCTCAGATAGCTGATGTTAAAAGTTAGTGAGGGAAATGTAAGTCTCCAGCTTCAGCGATTTTTGCAATTCGTTCCAGTCACTGGCAGCAGAGAACTAGAAGGAAAGGCGGCCAAAGGAGGTGCTGGCTTTGGGGTTGACCAGTGAGATATACCTGCTGGAGCGCGTGCTATGGGTGGGTGTTGTTATCGTGACTAGTGAGCTGAGGCGGAGCTACCTAGCATAGACTTATAGATGACCTGGAGCCAGCGGGTCTGGCGACGAATATGTAGCGAGGACCAGCCGACTAGAGCATACAGGTCGCAGTGGTGAGTGGTATAAGGTTCTTTGGTAACAAAATGGATGGCACTGTGATAGACTGCATCCAGTTTGCTGAGTAAAGTATTGGAAGCTATTTCGTAGATGACAACGCCGAAGTCGAGGATCGGTAGGATAGTCAGTTTTACTAGGGTAAGTTAGGCGGCGTGAGTGAAGGAGGCTTTGTTGCGAAATAGAAAGCCGATTCTAGATTTGATTTTGGATTGGAGATGTTTGATATGCGTCTGGAAGGAGAGTTTACCGTCTAGCCAGACACCTAGGTATTTTTAGTTGTGCAGCCTCCACAACCACCACACCAGCAGGTGCAGCCTCCACCCCAGCGGCCTCCACCCCAGCGGCCTCCACCCCAGCGGCCTCCACCCCAGCGGCCTCCACCCCAGCGGCCTCCACCCCAGCGGCCTCGACCCCAGCTACTGATAAACAAATGTATGTAGTGGGGCAAAAATGGCTGAAAATGGCTAAAAGTATTTAGTCAGCCACCAATTGTGCAAGTTCTCCCACTTAAAAAGATGAGAGGGGCCTGTAATTTTCATCATAGGTACACTTCAACTATGACGGACAAAATTAGAAGAAAAAAATCCAGAAAATCACATTGTAGGATTTTTAATGAATTTATTTGCAAATTATGATGGAAAATAAGTATTTGGTCACCTACAAACAAGCAAGATTTCTGGCTCTCACAGACCTGTAACTTCTTCTTTAAGAGGCTCCTCTGTCCTCCACTCGTTACCTGTATTAATGGCACCTGTTTGAACTTGTTATCAGTATAAAAGACACCTGTCCACAACCTCAAACGGTCACACTCCAAACTCCACTATGGCCAAGACCAAAGAGCTGTCAAAGGACACCAGAAACAAAATTGTAGACCTGCACCAGGCTGGGAAGACAGAATCTTCAATAGGTAAGCAGCTTGGTTTGAAGAAATCAACTGTGGGAGCAATTATTAGGAAACAGGAAGACATACAAGACCACTGAATCTCCCTCGATCTGGGGCTCCACGCAAGATCTCACCCCGTGGGGTCAAAATGATCACAAGAACGGTGAGCAAAAATCCCATAACCACACGGGGGGACCTAGTGAATGACCTGCAGAGAGCTGGGACCAAAGTAACAAAGCCTACCATCAGTAACAGACTACGCCGCCAGGGACTCAAATCCTGCAGTGCTAGACGTGTCCCCCTGCTTAAGCCAGTACATGTCCAGGCCCGTCTGAAGTTTGCTAGAGAGCATTTGGATGATCATGAAGAAGATTGGGAGAATGTCATATGGTCAGATGAAACCAAAATATAACTTTTTGGTAAAAACTCAACTCGTAGTGTTTGGAGGACAAAGAATGCTGAGTTGCTTCCAAAGAACACCATACCTACTGTGAAGCATGGGGTGGAAACATCATGCTTTGGGGATGTTTTTCTGCATAGGGACAGATCTGTGTAAAAGAATGAATGGGGCCATGTATCGTGAGATTTTGAGTGAAAACCTCCTTCCATCAGCAAGGGCATTGAAGATGAAACGTAGCTGGGTCTTTCAGCATGACAATGATTCCAAACACACCGCCCGGGCAACGAAGGAGTGGCTTCGTAAGAAGCATTTCAAGGTCCTGGAGTGGCCTAGCCAGTCTCCAGATCTCAACCCCATAGAAAATCTTTGGAGGGAGTAGAAAGTCCGTGTTGCCCAGCAACAGCCCCAAAATATCACTGCTCTAGAGGAGATCTGCATGGAGGAATGGGCCAAAATACCAGCAACAGTGTGTGAAAACCTTGTGAAGACTTACAGAAAACGTTTGACCTCTGTCATTACCAACAAAGGGTATATAACAAAGTATTGAGATAAACTTTTGTTATTGACCAAATACATATTTTCCACCATAATTTGCAAATAAATTCATTCAAAAGTATACCTATGATGAAAATTACAGGCCTCTCATCTTTTTAAGTGGGAGAACTTGCACAATTGGTGGCTGACTAAATACTTTTTTGCCCCACTGTATGTAATCTTGTCAGATTGATCCATTTGTATCTCTCAGTACACTTACAGGTACATTTGTCCAGGTGTTGCAGAGGCAAATATGTATATGTGCTGTTGTCTAGAATCGGCTCATATACATTTATCACAATCAACAGAACTGGTCCAAATATGGAGTTGGAACGTGAGGTAAGACTGTTGCAGATACAGTGTTTACATATACTGTGTGTGTGTGTGATTAATCTGTGTATTTGTGAGGAAAACCTAAATTGTTGTTTTTCCATGTAAACAGGATTTACCTTCATTGTCTTTTTTTCTGTCAGACCATCAATGCCTACATGTTCCTTCTGGTGCGGAATTTTTAAAGGCAGTCAACCGAGCAAGCGTTCTACAATGACACCTTTAAAATTACTGGCATTTGGGGAGAAAGAAATCAAAACTTAAGGTTGGTTGGATTATTCTCATAATATTATTTCTTATATTTGACAGATTGAACTCAAGCAACTATCCCTGCTCTTTGAAATTTCAGATTGATCCAATGATGTACAAGTACATTATTGGCATCATCAATGAACACAACCACTGGACTGTGACGGTAAGAGCCGCTAAGGCAGTACTAAGAACTATGTACATAATACAGAATATACATGTGAACACGTGTGTAATATGTGTGCATGTAATGTGTGTCTGTCTAAATTTGAAAGGTTATACTGCCATCCCAAAAGAGGGCTCTGTTCCTCAACCCAATAAGGCAGTACTAAGAAATACATACATAACACAGAATATATATGTGAACACATACGTGTGTAAAATGTGTATGTGCTATACAGTGAGGGAAAAAGTATTTGATCCCCTGCTGAATGTATTTCAAGACCTCAGAAAAAAAAAATGTAGACCTCCACAAGTCTGGTTCATCCCTGGGAGCAATTTCCAAACGCCTGAAGGTACCACGTTCATCTGTACAAACAATAGTACGCAAGTACAAACACCATGGGACCACGCAGCCATTATACCGCTCAGGAAGGAGAAGTGTTCGGTCTCCTAGAGATTAACGTATTTTGGTGCAAAAAGTGCAAATAAATCCCAGAACAACAGCAAAGGACATTGAGAAGAAGCTGGAGGAAACAGGTACAAAAGCATCTATATCCACAGTAAAACGAGTCCTATAACAACATAACCTGAAAGGCCCCTCAGCAAGGAAGAAGCCACATCTCTAAAACCGCCATAAAAAAGCCAGACTATGGTTTGCAACTGCACATGGGGACAAAGATTGTACTTTTTGGAGAAATGTCCTCTGGTCTGATGAAACAAAAATAGAACTGTTCGTCCATAATGTTTGGAGGAAAAAGGAGGAGGCTTGCAAGCCGAAGAACACCATACCAACCGTGAAGCACGGGGTGGCAGCATCATGTTGTGGGGGTGCATTGCTGCAGGAGGGACTGGTGCACTTCACAAAATAGATGGCAACATGAGGCCGGAAAATGATATGGATATATTGAAGCAACATCTCAAGACATCAGTCAGGAAGTTAAAGCTTGATCGCAAATGGGTCTTCCAAATGGACAATGACCCCAAGCATACTAGCAAAGTTGTGGCAAAATGGCTTTAAGGACAACAAAGTCAAGGTATTGGGAATGGCCATCACAAAGCCCAAACCTCAATCATATAGAAAATAAAAAAGCGTGTGCGAGCGAGGCGGCCTACAAACCTGACTCAGTTACACCAGCTCTGTCAGGAGGAATGGGCCAAAATTCACCCAACCTATTGTGGGAAGCTTGTGGAAGGCTACCCAAAACATTTGACCCAAGTTAAACAATTTAAAGACAATGCCAATCAAATACTAATTGAGTGTATGTAAAACTTCTGACCCACTGGGAATGTGATGAAAGAAATAAAAGCTGAAAGAAATAATTCTCTACTATTATTCTGACATTTCACATTCTTAAAATAAAGTGTTGATCCTAACTGACCTAAAACAGGGAATTTTTACTCAGATTAAAATGTCAGGAATTGTGATAAATTGAGTTTAAATGTATTTGGCTAAGGTATACGTAAACTTCTGACTTCAACTGTAAGTAATGCAAAATGAACCTACTGAAAGTATACTGACTAAAAGGCAAAACAGAACTGTCAAATTATATTATAGCTGTGTCGCTGTATACTTGCGAATTATAATCTTAAGTGTAACATCATTTTGTTGGGGAAAACTGAAATGCCCATCACATTTTTCTGAATGTGTTCTGAAGGAGGAGTCGATTGTCTTTTCAAATACAGACAAAGACGTTAACTTCATGAGAGAAGAAATAGCAGTCACTCTCCTCCAAAACACTGATATGTTACATTTCTAATTTAATTGTAGATTTTTTTTTAAATAACATTTATATGGATCTTTCATCTTTGATCCAACTTCTGACTAGATGGCCACTAAAACACATGTATTTAAATAATTGTGTTACAAGAAACCTATACTATTCCCTTGTTCCCTGCTCGCTCTGAAAAAAAATACATGTAAAAGATCTATAGACTACTTGACATTATGTTTTGCTAAATGACCTGAGCCAACTGTGGCACTTCTGTGGGAAGGTGGACAATAATGAGGAAGACACTAACAGGGCAATTGCTTGTTCACTTCTCAAGGCACATTTTTACGAGTACGAATTTGTATAAGCGGTCATATTTCTAGAGGTAGTATTATCCACTTTGTCTGATAATGAAATACTTGTAATTCAAGAAATGTATTTAATGTTTTAAATATGAATATTTTTCATCATACATTTCAGATTGGTTGGTACGCGTCCAGTGAAGAGGGGGGAGCTTTTCGGCACAACACCGGCAAGGTAGTTTAGATGATATACTGCTAGTTCATGCAACTGCAACATGGTCGTTCAAATGATCGAACTTATTATCAACTAGCACAATTATGCCTTTAACATTTGATGCCTTAAATAATAATTTTCGAAGGGCAAAGATTACTAAATGGATGCGCTATTTTAGCTAGCTACAATTTTCAACGCTAACAGAGTGAACTGTCATATGGCTACAACAGGATTCAACAAGAAACTCACTGTGTCGAATTCCTCTGCTTTGAATATTTCCAAAAACCGAGAGCTGAGGGCAACTTGTTTTCCTCTGAAAGGCACTCATATTGCTGCAGCTGGCTACACATTTAAACCCAGAAAGAGAGATCCATATGTACCCAAGCACACAGCGCGGTGCCATCTTGGAATGTTGACCTTTTTCTTCTTCTCTGCTATAATGGCGTTTGCAGAAATGCAACGTGCATTCCGCCACCTACTGTACGAGTAGTGAACAGGAAGGAAAGAGGATTGCGTTCAGAATGCAGTATAACTGCACTATGCGGCAAATACTGCGTCGAAAACAACACAGTTTTTTTATTGCAGTAATTTTGCAATGTAACTGGAATTAGAGTGCAGTATAACCACAGTTCAGTTATTCTGTAATTACTGCATCCAAAATACCACTGTCGACTGCAGTTACTTCACTTTTACTGCACTTTCAAAACTGCAATCTTTTTTTGTAAGGGAATGGAAAATGGATAAATCATAAACCTATCCCATTCCTTCAGTCACATTCCATTCAAGATAACATCCCACAGGCTCAAGGGCCTGGGAGGGGCAAACATCTTCTGACAGTATTCCCTGAAATGTTTCAGCTGTTACCCATCTAGCACATTTGGTTATTTGGAAGTTGTGGGAACGTATGTATTTGGTTTCACATTGGTTGTGGAAACAAAGCCATACTTTTCCTGACCGGTAACACTGAAAATGTTTTAAACATTCGGAGAACACAAGTGAAAATGTTGCCTGTTCTGGTAATGTTTATTTTTAGTTTGCAGGGATGTTCTTAAAACGTTTTACTCTGGTTCCTTGAAAGCATTCCTGGGAGGTTCCCAGAATGTAGTAAAAAATGATAGTAAATAGAACCACTTGTGTGGAATGTTCTGTGGAAATACTGAAATTACCACAGACAAACATTGTTTCTTAACGTTCTTGGAACAATTTGAGAACATATCTTTAAATAGAACCATACGTTTGAATTTATTTTTATTTAACCTTTATTTAACTTAGCAAGTCAGTTAAGACATTTTTTTTGTTACAATGACAGCCTACCAAAAGGCTTCCTGTGGAACGGGGGCTGGGATAAAAAAATATATATATAGGACAAAACACACATCACGACAAGAGAGACGCCACAACACTACATAAAGAGAGACCTAAGACAACAACATAGCATGGCAGCAACACATGACAACACAACATGGTAGCAAAAACACATGACAACAACAACATGGTAGCAACACAACATCACAGCAGCACAAAACATGGTACAAACATTATTTGGCACAGACAACAGCACAAAGGCCAGAAGGTATAGACAACAATACATCACGTGAAGAAGCCACAACTGTCAGTAAGAGTGTCCATGGTTGAATCTTTGAATGAAGAGGTGGAGATAAAACTGTCCAGTTTGAGGGAACTGAAAAGAGGAGCGACCCAGGGATGTGTGCTTTGGGGACCTTTAACAGAATGTGACTGGCAGAACGGGTGTTGTATGTGAAGGATGAGGGCTGCAGTAGGTATCTCAGATAGGGGGGAGTGAGACTTAAGAGGGTTTTAATAAATAAGCATCAACCAGTGGGTCTTGCGACGGGTATACAGAGATGACTGGTTAAAACTTCTTAGGGCTGCAATCCCGTTAACGGGATTGATATGACAACAGCCAGTGAAAGTGTAGAGCGCCAAATTCAAACAACAGAAATCTCATAATTAAAATTCCTCAAACATGCATGTATCTTATACCATTTTAAAGGTAACCTTGTTGTTGATCCCACCACAGTGTCGGATTTCAAACAGGCTTTACAGAGAAAGCACCACAAACGATTATGTTAGGTCAGAGCCACAGAAAAACACAGAAATTTTTCCAGCCAAAGAGATGAGTCACAAAAAGCACAAATAGAGATAAAATGAATCACTAACCTTTGATGATCTTCATCAGATGACACTCATAGGACTTCAGGTTACACAATACATGTATGTTTTGTTCGATAAAGTGCATATTTATATCAAAAAATCTCTGTATACATTGGCGACATGTTTACTAGTTCCAAAAACATCTGGTGATATTGCAGAGAGCCACATCATTTGACAGAAATACTCATTATAAATGTCAAGGAAAATACAATTGTTAGACATGGAAATATAGATACACTTCTCCTTAATGCAACCGCTGTGTCAGATTTCAAAAAGGCTTTACGGAAAAAGCAAACCATTTAATAATCTGAGTACAGCTTTCAGACAACAAAGCAGCCAAAAACATATCCGCCATATTGGGTAGTCAACATTAGTCATAAATAGCATTATAAATATTCATGCATTCCCAGGAATCCCAGTTCCACATTAAATGTTTGATTTGTTCGATAATGTACATCATTTTTGTCCAAAGAGTTACTTTTGTTAGCACGTTTGGTAAACAAATCCAAAGTCATGAAGCGCGTTCCCCAGTTGCAGACGAAATGTCAAAAAGTTCCGTTACTGTCCGTAGAAACATGTCAAACGATGCATGGAATCAATCTTTAGGATGTTTTTAACATAAAACTTAAATAATATTTCAGAAAAGCAAAGGAACGCAGCTACCTCTCATGTGAAATGTGCATGACCAGCGCGTGACTGCTGGCAGACCTCTGACTCATTCCTCTCCCATTTGGTCCCACTTCACAGTAGAATCCTCAAACAAGTTTCTAAAGACGGTTGACATCTAGTGGAAGCCTTAGGAAGTGCAACCAATAACCAATATTCCACTGTGTATTCAATAGGGGCTGGGTTGAAAATCGACCAACCTCAGATTTCCCACTTCCTGTTTGGATTTCTTCTCGGGTTTCTGCCTGCCATATGAGTTATGTTATACTCACATACATCATTCAAACAGTTTTAGAAACTTCAGAGTGTTTTCTATCCAGTATGCATATGTTAGCAAACGGGACTGAGGAGCAGGCAGTTTACTCTGGTCACCTTTCATCCAAGCTACTCAATACTGCCCCTGCAGCCATAAGAAGTTAACAGAGGAGTATTGAGTGCAGTGATGTGTCCTATAAGGAGCATTTGTGGCAAATCTGATGGCCAAATGGTAAAGAGCATCCAGCTGCTCGATAGCACCCTTACCTGCCGATCTATAAATTACGTCTCCGTAGTCTAGCATGGTTAGGATGGTCATCTGAATCAGGGTTAATTTGGCAGCTGGGGTGATTACAATAGAGGAAACCGAGTCTAGATTTAACCTTACCCTGCAATTTTGATATGTGCTGAGAGAAGGACAGTGTACCATCTAGCCATAGTCCCAAGTACTTGTATGAGCTCTAAACCCTCAGAGGTAGTAATCACACTGGCGGGGAAAGGGGCTTTCTTCTTACCAAACCACATGACCTTTGTTTTGGAGGTTTTCAGAACAAGGTTAAGGGCAGAGACACTAAGAAATCTTTGTTGTAGAGCGTTTAACACAAAATCTGGGGAGAGGCCAGAGACACCAATAATCCTTATCCGGCACACAAGAATGGTATGGTCTACCATATCAAAAGCTTTGGCCAAATACAAATAGCAGCACCACATTGCTCAGAATCAAGGGCAATGGTGACATCATTTAGGACATTTAAGGTTGCAGTGACACATCCATAACCTGTTTGGAAACCAGATTGCATACCAGAGATAATACTATAGACATCAATAAAGCCAGTTAGTTGATTATTGACAGGTTTTTCCAACACTTTTGATAAACATGGCAAAATAGAACAGTTAGGATCGGCCTGATCTCCCCCTTTAAATAAAGGCTGCCTTCCAAGCAATGGGAACCTCTCCGGAGAGGAAAGACAGGTTAAAAAGGTCAGAGATAGGCTTGGTGATTATAGGTACTGCAACCTTAAAGAAGAAAGGATCTAAACCATCTGACTCAGATTATCTTTTGGGGTGAAGTTTAAGGAGCTCCTTTAGCACCTCAGACTCAGTGACTGCCTGCAGGGAGAAACTTTGTAGCGGGGCAGGGGGAAAAGAGGGAGGAGCATCAGGGCTAGTCGCATTAGAAGGGGTGGGAGATGAGGAAATGTTGGACGGGCAATGAGGCATGGCTGAGTCAAATAGGAGTCCTGACTTAATGGTGGTGATTAAAAAGTGAACCTGTAAGAAACGTTATGCTGACGTACTGAAATTCCCACAGAATAACATTGATTTCTTAGCATTCTCTGAACTATCTGAAAACATTCCCAAATCCAAACCAGTTGTAGAACATTCCTAGAACATTACCGAAATTGAAAGTAATGAAATACCAAGAAAATTTATATATTTTTTATCTAGTTCATTAAATGTGCTCAGAATAATCCAAAGCCAAGCAACTACTGTAGCTTCCTCAGCTCCACTCTCTCCAACTATTTTCTGCACATCCACGTAGAAGACCTACTGGACAGCTTGAACCTTAACCCATTCATTTATGGTAATGCTAAACATATACCGTCTATTCACAAACGTGTCTGCTGACCAGGGAAAATGCATTTACTCTCCGGCGCTGCTCTGAAGCTCTGTCTAAACGTCAATATGCCTCTTTTGCAATGCAGTTTTGGAAACATTTGGAACTTTCATATCGACAAGAAATAATTTTTAAAAAACGAAAAAGTTAAATTACTACACACGTTTATAGGGTTAGGGTTCCTACACAGCCATATGTCCATGGTACAGCGCTTGTTTACGGAGAGAGGTGACCACTTTATCTAATTAGCTATCTCTAGCATTTCCAAACACCTGTGCGTAACGAAAGAAGGACGCCAGAAATGTGTGGTAACTGAAAAATAATGTTGGCTGCAACTATGTTAAAACTGGTTAAAACAATGTAGTAAGTGTATATTTTAAATGTGTTAAATTATTTTGATGAGATATGAAAGGTAAGGGCTTTTTGTTTCTACAACCGTATCACCATTGAGAATCGATTCATGTTTAGATAGAATATTTGGCTGTTTTGGCTGCCAGTCAGTTTACTTTTGAGCATAGCATATAAGAGTTGTGTTATCAATCTTGTCTGTACGCGAGTAAAATAACTACTAACGGTGTTTCTTTATGAAGACTCATTTATTGCTAACTGGACGTTGCTTCACTTTACAAGCCACATGAGAGAGAGATGCTTTCCTAATGAACCCTTACATGGCATATGGCCAAACAGGATGAAACATGTAAATAACACCACATCCCCCCCTTTTAAGAGAACAAATGGTAGACTTCCTTTGTCTCAACATACCTCAAGGGATTATTCGGCCCTTATGTCGGTAGGTCTGTTCCTGCCTAGTTCTTCTGGAGCATTTCAACATAGTCATGAACATAAAATATTTTCTGTAAACTTGAACAAAAAAATCCATCTCTCATTTCTTTTAACACAAATCTACCCCACAGGTAAGTTCGAACTGTAACAACTTGACTGCTGTTGTTTTGTGTATTTATATTTTTGGAGCTCAGTTCTTGTTTGCTCTGACCCATAAGTCCAGTCTTTGAGATTTAAATATTGCTCGCCCGGACCTTGTTCTGGGTGTAGCGGGTACATCTAACATTACCTTGGATGTTGATTGTTCTGGCAATGAGGTGTGTCTGAGTGGTGAAGCCACGTGAATCTTCTCCTGCCTAGCGTTGTTGTTCTCAGGTCCATCCATAGGGATGAGGTGATGGAACTTCTGTGTGAAACTTCCATCATGTAGGATCGTGGTCCTACATGTTCCCTCAGCACTGTTCCTGTGACTTTTGAGTCTGTCACCCACACCTGTTTTCCAGGTGGGAGCCTGCTGACGTCACTGACTCTGTGACGCTTGTTGTATCGTTTCTGATCCGCACTCCTTCTCTCCTTTTCCTTTGAGCTGACCGCAGCTGTATTTGGGAATGATGGGTCGAGCAGCGATGGGAGTGTTGGCACTGTGGTACGAAGTTGTTGTCTCATCAGCAGTTGTGCCGGGCTGAAGCCATTCTAGAGGGGAGTTGACCGATAGGCCAGCAAGGTAAGGGTCAGAATACTTTCTTGAGGAGGTTCTTCACTGTCTGAACTTGGCGTTCCGCCTCTCTGTTGCTTTGCGGGAACTTTGGACTGCTGGTGACATGGCAAAATCCATACTCTGCAGCGAAGTCAGAAAGAGGTCTGTAAAGGCAAAAGTAGTATGAGCATTAATTTAAGGTTTATATAAATGATAGATGTGTACAATCCCTTTAGTCTGATTGTGTAAGTTGTTGGACCTACATAAACTCTGTACTCTGAAACTTACATAGCCGGAACGAGGTGTGTCTGTCCGGAACAAGGTGTCTTTGAACCTGAAACAAACAGTTCTCAGTACTCGCATGAGACAGGGCCTCTCAGGAAGTTGTGATGGTATGACTGGTTCTGTGTGGTTTGTGCACTCTTTAATGCATGTCCTGCAGTTAAGCACAAGTTCATTCAGTTTCTGGCTGAGTCCAGGCCAGCACACAGACTGTTGTGCGAGTTCTCTGCACTTGACCACGACTTTATGACCCTTGTGCAGCTTAGTGAGGATATCATTTCATATGGCTGATGCAATGACAAGCCTTGTTCCTTTCAACAGAAGACCGTTGTGCACTGTGAGAAAAGCGCGTTCTGGCCAGTACAGTTTCAGTGGTCCTTCACATCCTGAACTCAGACCATCCTTCCTGACACATGGTTCTGACTTTTGAGCACACACTGTCAGCTTTCAGTTGACATTCGCAATCATGTAGGAGTATCTCATGAGTCTCTTCCTGAAGCGTAGGATACGTGGGGGAAGGTTGTCCAAGGTTTGGTTCCCCAGAAGGCTCAGGAGCGGTTTATGACCAGTTTCCAGCTGAAAGTGTTGACCAATGAGAAAGTCTCATGTCAGCCCCAGAGCTTATTATTCCACTTGAGCTTATCTCTGTTCGGTTGGTGTGAGAGACCGGGAAGTGTAGGCAACGGGTTTCCATTCCTTACTCTTCTTCTGCAGCAGCAGTCCTCCGAGTCCGTAGGAAGACACATCGGCTGACACCTTGATATCTTTGTTTGGGTCGTACAGGGCTAGCATGGGTGTGGTTGTCAGATCCTCCTTCAGCACTTTCAAGGCTCTAACTTTTTTTTCTTTGAGAGTAGGTCTCTGAGAGGTTTGTCCTTGTCTGATATTGAGGGATGAACTTTCCCAGTTGGTTAACCAGTCCTAGAAAACTCTGCAGCTCACTGACATTGGATGGCTCTGCCATCTCCTTGACAGCCTCTGTCTTTGTCGGGTCAAGCTGTACTCCTTTGTCCAAGATAATGTCGCCCAGGAACTTCACTTCCTCCTTTGACCAGTCACACTTGTCCATGTTCAGAGTTAAGCCGGCTTTTTCATCTTCTGCAATGCGGCATGAAGTCTTGCATCGTGCTCCTCCTGTGTTTGGCCCCAGACCAACACATCACTCATGTGACAGACCACACCTTTCAAGACTTCAGTGACCTCTGTCACCATTCTGGTCTGGAAGTGTTCAGGTTCTGAAAACATGCCAAAAAGAAGAACGGTTGAAGTAGTAATGTCCGTAAAGTGTGATGAATGTTGTTAGCTTAACCAACTCCTTGGCTAGCGGGATCTGCCAGAAGCCCATGTTCGCATCTCTACACACTGATTCATTGAGACTGGTGTAATAGACACATATCCGCACGCCCCCATTCTTCTTTGGGACAACCACCAAGCCGGCGCACCAGTCTGTGGGCTCCTCCACTCTGGTGACAACCTTGAACCCTTGCATGCACTCTAGCTCTTTCTTGATATTTGGCAGCAATGTCAGAGGAATCCGTTGTGGAGTGTGGAATGAGTAGGGCTCTGCGCTGGGTTTCAGCGTGGTAGTATATGGTTGTTGTGCTGTGCCAAAACTGCTGCACAGCTTTGGATAGCTTTCTTTCAGTGTCTGTAAATCAATGCTGTCAAGTCGAGCAACTAGCTCAAGCTTTGTGATAGCTGGAATGCATAGTAAAGCTGTGTGTAGATCTCTGATGACATCATACACGTCCTCCAGTGTTTATTTTTCTCCGTTTAGTAGAACCACACTTGCGACGCCGATCACGTCCAACAGCGCTCTTCCTGGTGCTAGCAGAAGTTTTGTAGGTTTTTGCCAAGTTGGCTTGCTGGTTCCTGCAAAACTGTGACTGAACAAATTGTCTGGGATAAGAGTCACATCGGCAACAGTGTCTATTTTGATTTTCACATTTTTGTCCATCACTTGAATGTCAGTCATCTCCTGCTGTTGTTGTTCCTAGGAAAATGCTATCATCCTCTTCTTGAACCTCATTTATGGCTCTTGATGACGTACACACGTTGGTAATGTCTCTTTTTCCCACAGGAGTGACACACTACTACATTAGCTGCACACTGTGCTCTTGGATGTGCAGCTGCGCAGTTGCGACGCCTTGACTGTATTTTATCATTATCATTTATATGGCTAGCTTTCTCATGTTTCCAAGGGCTGCCTTTCTGCATAACTATATCCACTGAGCATGCCTCTTTTGTTCTTACTGTGTCACCTCGCAGGCAACTTTGCTGCTTTTTCACTTCTTCAGTTTGCCTTGCCATCTCAATGGCTCTCTCTAGCATGAGATCTAGCATGAGATCTTTATCTACGTAGGGCTATTGCAAGAAACTACATAAGAAATATTTTCAATTAATATCCATTATTGCTTTATTGGACTGTTTTAAATGTGAATTATTTGGTCCAGACAAGGGCATTTCCATGCATAGAGCCGACATGAAAATGAATAATATTGAAATTATTTAGAAAATCCCCCCCACCCCCAAAATAATCCCTTCTAAAATTCCCCTAAAAGTACACTTTAAGCTCAAATAATGCAACAAAATACATTTTCTTCAACTGTAAAAACAAGTTTTCCCTGCCAGACAAGGAATGTCCCGACTTTCAAGAATCTCTTAGCTAATTTTCTGCTATTCAACGCCTTGCGGGGGCTGCGGAGCACTGTGCTAGGCCAGTGCTCGAAGACTGTTGAAGACAAACGCAGAAAGTTACACATATGCGCGCTGCACTGTCAAACGAAGCACAACACTGGAAATCTATTCGCATCCACACAAACTAGTCCAGGCATCGTTCTTTGACGAACACAGTAGGTTGTATATTGAATTCAATAGAAGAAAACAGAGAGAGAGGAAGAGAGAGAGCCTGCCAGTTCCTTAATGTAGCCATTGGCTGTATTGTACAGCCAACACATGAAGGAACTGGCAGTCTCTTGCTCTCCTCTCTATCTGTTTTCTTCTATTGAATTATATGTAGCCTAATATTTAAACACTTAGCTAAGTGGGCAGGGAGGAACACTTGACATGTACTAATTTGAAATATACAATTATGAGGTATTATATGAGCCAATGGTCAAGGCATTTATTCAGTGATTTTCTCCTTTGTCTAATATGTGTGTTTATTCATTCACAACCAGGATAGTAAAACTTTATTTGAAGTGTTCGTCATAAAACATTTATAATGCAATTTATAAATTGTATGTTCACCCTTTATTAATCATTACTCCCACATTAATAAACCATTTAGTAATCATTAGTAAAGTATTTTTGCAGTCCCTAATCTAATGTGAGCGCTGTCTATACTTTTGATTGACCAGTGTAATTTCTCACAAAAAGATGGGCATGCCATTGGTAGATATTCCTGCCTGATTAAAGAACAAGCACACAACACAGGATGTTTAAGGAAATATACACTTGTGAATAACCAGCAGAGAGAGAGAGACACACACACTGACACATGTACAGGCAGTTTATTGCTATTTTGGCTGTATATTAAATAGACCAGTTAGGTGCAGTGAAATGTGTTGTTTTACAAGACTTTTACAAACTGTTTGCTCACCATTTATTAATCAAATTCCACAAATTAACTTTTAACAAGGCACACCTGTTAATTGAAATGCATTCCAGGTGACTACCTCATGAAGCTGGTTGAGAGAATGCCAAGAGTGTGTAAAGTTGTTTGGTTACTACGTGATTCAATGTGTGTTATTCCATTGTTTTGATGTCTTCACTATTATTCTATAATGTATAAAATAGTAAAAACCCTTGAATGAGTAGGTATTCCAAAACGTTTGACCGGTTGTGTATTTAATATTAATTAAACCTTAGGATGGGGGGGGGGGGGGGGGCATGAATGACAGCCAGACATTCAGCAGTAATCTTTCTTCTTTATCTAATAAATGTGCTTATTCATTCACAACTAGGATGTTGCTGGGCCCAGCACAGGCAGTGTGGTCCCCTGGTCTTCTGGTACCAGTACTGTGGGAAGATGCTAGGTTTAGCACAGACAGCTCAGAGGTGAGTGCATGTAGGTAGGAAGAAAACAGAGAGTCACAGATGTACTGCAAGTTCCGTAATATGTAGGCTCTATATGTAATAGCAATTAACACTTAACATATACAGAGAGAGAGACTACAGAGGAGCATAATGAGAAGCAAAGACAGACAGACAGACAGACAGACAGACAGACAGACAGACAGACAGACAGACAGACAGACAGACAGACAGACAGACAGACAGACAGACAGACAGACAGACAGACAGACAGACAGACAGACAGACAGAGTGAGTGAGTGAGTGACAGCTGAGAAGATGCAGAGATAGACTGCACAATAGGGAGGCAACAGAGGCACAGTTATAGTGGTGAGGAACTCCAGTGGTGCTTTTACATGCTGTATTCATCTTAAACATGAGCTGGTTAAAAAGAGCTGTTTCAAAAGGGTTGGACTATATGTCACCGGTCACTGGTTACAGTAAGAGTTGAGAAACGCTATACTATAGTTACCTATGTTTTGTGTTGGTAGCATTACTACCTGTGTGTGTAAGTAGCACGCATACTGATCTGAACTGGTGTGGCTAAAATGCCATGGCTGAATTTTTGTCCCAGTCTGCCCTTGGAAATGTGTTGTTCAGTACAATGAGGCAAACAAGCAAACTGTTTTTCTAACTTTAACTTGCCTTTGACATATTATCAGTCATGTCAGGCTGGGCTAAAGGACACGACATAGGCTTTTTGTTTTTTGTCCTAAGACATTTAGGAATGAAACAGGTAGATTCTGGTGTCTTCTTGCCACTAACTCCAATGTGACTCCATTTCACCATGTGTCTCTGATGTACAGTAGGCCCTATTTCTGTACCGCTTGATTTGAGAAGAGGGAAGAGAAAAATATGTTCTGTATGTGATGGTGTTGCCTCTGCGACAGGCATGTTATCCCTCGCTGATGACATGGAGATGAGATCAAAGTACTTACAGAGGGTTTTTTGTAAGGTGGAGATGTTTGTTGTCCTAGCAGTAACGGACACTTTCCCTCTCAATGGCACCAGTCCATAGTACTGTACTATTCTACTCTGTGATGTTACCTTGAAATCGAATCAGTGACCACAAAACATTCCTCAGTGATATTTAAGAACAGGCAGGCACCCAAAAACCTCTCCCACCACACAGCAATATTTCAGTTTATGTTGGAACTTTGTCATGGCATATTGGGCTATGCTCTTCAGTAAGCACAGCTGACTTTGACATCTTTTTTTCAAGTACTATTTAAACGGCCACTTTAAGTTCTAAACGCAGATACCCCTTGGAGGGAAATCTGATGAAATGAATAGCCTTGAAGTGGGACAGGGTCGTGCACGTACTCAAATCATGTTACTGCCTCAGCATGAGCTAAAACTTTCTGCCCCACTTCACATCCGTCTATATTTACAATCGGTCATGTGAAGGAAACACGGCATTTCCAAATGTGTGCAGTGAATGTAGACTGTGAATTGTTCCCATGTGAGGATTTAAGTCCAAATATACAGTATCAACATGTGCCGTGTAAGGGAAAGGTTCTGTAACGCATATGAACATATAACAATGAATGAAATGAATGAATAAAATTTTATTTTTGTGTCATATCGCCAATTGGCAACCCATCCCTTATGGGATTAATTGACACATAAACAAACATTACAATAATTCACTATAGTAATTAAATGGTAATTATTTTTCCGGTGTTCTCTGCATTGCACATCGCCTAAAGAGTGAAGAAAAAAAGTAAGGTAAAAATCAATACATAATAGTGAAAAAGGTTATCCAATCAAAAATTACATCCCTAAGCAGTAAAATATCATACATACATACATACATACATACATACTGTATATACAGTGGCTTGCGAAAATATTCACCCCCCTTGACATTTTTCCTATTTTGTTGCCTTACAATCTGGAATTAAAATGGATTCTTTTGGGTGGGGTTTGTATTTGATTTACACAACATGCCTACCACTTTGAAGATGCAAAATATTTTTTATCGTGAAGCAAACAAGTAATAGGACAAAAAAACAGAACTTGAGCGTGCATTACTAATCAGCCCCCCCCCCCCCCTTTGTAGACCCACCTCTTGCAACAATTACAGCTGCGAGTCTCTTGCGGTATGTCTCTATAAGCTTGGCACATCTAGCCACTGGGATTTTTGCCCATTCTTCAATGCAAAACTGCTTCAGCTCCTTCAAGTTGGATGGGTTCTGTTGGTGTACAGCAATCTTTAAGTCATACCACAGATTCTCAAATGGACTGAGGTCTGGGTTTTGACTAGGCCATTCCAAGACATTTAAATGTTTCCCCTTAAACCACTCAAGTGTTGCTTTAGCAGTATGCTTAGGGTCATTGTCTTGCTGGAAGGTGAATCTCCGTCCCAGTCTCAAATCTCTGGAAGACTGAAACAGGATTCCCTCAAGTATTTCCCTGTATTTAGCGCCATCCATCATTCCTTCAATTCTGACCAGTTTCTCAGTCCCTGCCGATGAAAAACATACCCACAGCATGATGCTGCCATCACCATGTGATGATAGGGTTCTCTGGGTGATGAGAGGTGTAGGGTTTGCGCCAGACGTAGAGTTTTCCTTGATGGTCAAAAAGCTCAAATTTAGTCTCATCTGACCAGAGTACCTTCTTCCATATGTTTGGGGAGTCTCCCACATGTCTTTTGGCAAACACCAAACGTGTTTTCTTATTTTCTTTTCTTTTAACAATGACTGTTTTTCTGGCCACTCTTCCATAAAGCCCAGCTCTGTGTAGTGTGTGGCTTAAAGTGGTCCTATGGACAGATACTCCAATCTCCGCTGTGGAGCTTTGCAGCACCTTCGGGGTTATCTTTGGTCTCTTTGTTGCCTCTCTGATTAATGCCCTCCTTGCCTAGTCCATGAGTTTTGGTGGGTGGCCCTCTCTTGTCAGGTTTGTTGTGGTGCCATATTCTTTATATTTAAAAAAAAAATGGATTTACTGGTGCTACGTGGGATGTTCAAAGTCTCTGATATTTTTTTATAACCCAACCCTGATCTGTACTTCTCAGTAACTTTGTCCCTGACCTGTTTGGAGAGCACCTTGGTCTTCATGGTGCCGCTTGCTTGGTGGTGCCCCTTGCTTAGGGGTGTTGCAGACTCTGGGACCTTTCAGAACAGGTGTATAAATACTGAGATCATGTGACAGATCATGTGACACTTGGATTGCACACAGGTGGACTTTCTTTAAGTAATTATGTGACCTTTGTAGGTAATTGGTGGCACCAGATGGTATTTAGCAAAGGGGGTGAATACATATGCACGCACCACTTTTCCATTTCAATTTTTTTGAAACAAGTTTCATTTCACTTCACCAATTTGGAATATTTTGTGTATGTCCATTACATGAAATCCAAATAAAAAATAATTTAAATGACAGGTTGTAATGCAACAAATAGGAAAAAACGACAAGGGGGATGAATGCTTTTGCAAGGCACTGTATACACATACATACATACATACATACATAACATACACAGAAAAATGAATACAGAAAAAAAGAAACAGAAGTCTACTGGACCACAAAGTTCTCAATGTATTTCTCCCACTGCTGCTGTTCAGATGTGCTTCTTGTCAGTAAGGGTAGGGTTAATAGGTGTCATTGCTAGCTCAAGTTCACTTTCAGATGAAAGGATGAGATATTGAGAGGGAGAAAGCAGGAACATACCCCGGCTTTGTTACAGAAAACCAAAGATAGACAGGTGGAGCCAGATAAAGAGACTCAGGTCTCCCGACCCCTCCTGTCTCAGCCTCCAGTATTTATGTTGCAATAGTTTACGTGTCGGGAGGCTAAGATCAGTCTGTTATATCTGGAGTATTACTCCTGTCTTATTTGGTATCCTGTGTGAATTTAAGTATGCTCCCTCTAACTCTCTCTTTTCTCTCTTCTCTCAGAGGACCTGAGCCCTGGGGACCATGCCTCAGGACTACCTGCCCTGATGACTCCTTGCTGTCCCCAGTCCACCTGCTGTCCCCAGTCCACCCCAGTCCACCTGCTGCTGCTCCAGTTTAAACTGTTCGGCCCGCAGCTATGGAACCCTGACCTGTTCACCGGACTTGCTACCTTGTCCCGGACCTGCTGTTTTCGACTCTCTCTCTCTACCGCACCTCCTGTGTCTAACTCTGAATAGTCAACTATGAAAAGCCAACTGACATTTACTCCTGAGGTGATGACCAGTTGCACCCTCTACAACCACTGTGATTATTATTATTTGACCCTGCTGGTCGTCTATGAATGTTTGAACATCTTGGCCATGTACTGTTATAATCGCCACCCTGCACAGCCAGAAGAGGACCGGCCACCCCTCAGAGCCTGGTTCCTCTCTAGGTTTCTTCCTAGGTTCCTGCCTTTCAAGGGCGTTTTTCCTAGTACTGTGCTTCTACATCTGCATTGCTTGCTGTTTGGGGTTTTAGGCTGGATTTCTGTATAGCACTTTGTGACATAGGCTGATGTACAAAGGGCTTTATAAATACATTTGATTGATTGATTGATTGATGCTTAATAGTGTTATCAGACCATCTCATGCCTCTTCCTCCTCCTACATAAGTAGAGGACAGAGAAAACAAAAGCTGGCTGATGATCAACAGAATCCACACAGAGATGAATTAGAGATGAATAAAGGCCATAGAACAGAACTGTAATGTTTTTGTTTTCTTTAATTCAGGATTTAGATGTGTTCTGTCACTGGCATTAAATAAATAATTTATTGTGACAAGATCTGCTTATAGGCTGGAGGTCTTTTGTTGTCAGGGGTTCGAATGGACTCGGTGTACTTTCTCTCAGACAACCTACTTTAACAACTACATAAAATTGCGTAGACACTGCCCATTTACTCAGTCTTTTCTGGCTGGGAGGGCGTTGGGGCTGGTAATGGCAGTGTGCTCCCTCTGGCAAATATCTTTTAAAGGTTTATTGAATTTGAAACAGAAGTTAACAAGGTCACAAAAGCAAGAAGAAAATGATTGGCCTCTCTACCCCTCCACCCTTCCTTTTGATTATTGGCACCTTCAGTATAATTATTAGTTTAGAAATAACAGCTTATTTTTTATTTTCTCTCGGGGCAAGCTGATGCTTTCAAACCAAACCAGTTGTGAAAGGGAAACCACTGATATAGCCTGGACCTGGAGCCCCTTTGAACATTGCGGGCGTTCTCACTTGATTAACAGGTTTCCCAAAGGTACAGGATCTACCTCTGAGAGAGGTGAACATAACACAAGTAGAGGAAAGAAAGACATTCCAGGATTGAGTTGTTACTTGAACACAAGCAATTCCTTTCTCCCTTTAACTGGAGATAATTTCATAGATTGATTGAAATGTCAAAGATTGTCTGGGTGTATTGCTGGTGTTTCATTGATGTTGGATATAGACGTTGCAAATAAGAATCCAGTTCATTCCTCTTTGAACTAAAAGATTTAACAAGGACAACCTACTGGGCATAAACCGGTGGAATCAATGCTCTTTCAATGTAATTTGTCGACGTATTGTGATTTGGAATCTACATGGAAATTACATTGGATTTGGAAAAAGTCATCAACTGTTGTTTTGAGGGTGAAATGTCAACCACAGGATTATGTCATCATGGTAACCAATTTACAGCATAGACAAGCCTTGTATCAAATATGTTGAATTTGTAGCTTTGAAACAACGTCAGATAACGTCAGTAACGGCAGTTTAAAAAAACTATAGGCTGTGCTATCGTGAGAATGATTATTGAGAGATCTCTTAATAACTAACTGTTAACTGTTGCTATCAAAGTCATTCCTGAGGGTAGGTTTAACAGAGCAAATGAAATGTAACCATACTCTGAAGTCATATACAGTGCATTCAGAAAAGTACTCACACCCCTTGACATTTTCAACATTTTGTTACATGCAGCTTGAATTTAAAATGGATTATATTAAGATTAGGTGTCACTGGCCTACACACAATACCCCATAATGTCAAAGTGAGATGATGGTTTTTGAATTTTTTACGAATTAATAAAAAATGAAAAGCTGAAATGTCTTGAGTCAATAAGTACTTTATTTAACCCCTTTGTTATGTTAAGGATAAATACGTTCAGGGCTAAACATGTTCAATAACAAGTAACTTAATAAACTGCATGGTCTCACTCTGTGTGCAATAATGACATGATTTTTGAATGACTACCTCTATCTCTGTATCCCACACATACAATTAAGTCGAGAAATTAATTTCAAACACAAATTTAACAACAAAGACCAGGGAGGTTTTCCAAAGTCTTGCAAATAAAGGATCATATTGATAGGTGTTTTTTTTAAGCAGACATTTGCACATGGTAAAGTTATTATCTAAACTTTGGATGGTGTATCAATACACCCAGTCAATACAAAGATACATGCGTTGTTCCTAACTCAGTTGATGGAGAGGAAGGAAACTGCTAAGGGATTTCACCATGAGGCCAATGGAGACTTTATAACAGTTAAATAGTTGAATAACTGTGATAGGAGACAACTGAGAATGGATCAACAACATTGTAGTTACTCCACAATTCTAACCTAATTGACTGAGTGAAAAGATGGAAGCCTGTGCAGAATAAAAACATTCTCAAATACAAAGTGTTATGTTTGGGGCAAATCAAGTACAACACATCACTGAGTACCACTCTTCATATTTTCAAGCATGGTGGTGGCTGCATCATGTTATGGGTATGCTTGTCATTGGCAAGGACTATAGAGTTTTTTAGGTTAAAATGAAATGGAGTAGAGCTAAGCACAGACAAAATCCTAGAAGAAAACCTGGTTCAGTCAGCTTTCCAACATACACTGGGAGACAAATTCATATTTCAGCAGGACAATAACCTAAAACACAAGGCCAAATCTACACTGGAGTTGCTTACCAAGATGACATTGAATGTTCCTGAATGGCCTAGTTACAGTTTTGACTTAAATCAGATTGATAATGGAAAGACTTAAAAATGGCTGTCTAGTAATGATCAACAACCAACTTGACAGAGCTTGAATAATTTTTGAAAGAATCATGTGCAAATATTGTACATTCCAGGTGTGCAAAGCTCTCTCTTAGAGACTTACCCAGAAAGACTCACAGTTGTAGTTGCTGCCAAAGGGGATTCTAACATGTATTGTGAATACTTATGTAAATTAGATATTTCTATATTACCTTTTCAATAAATTTGCTAGCATTTGTCATCATGGGGTATTGTGTGTAGATGGTAAAAAAAACAACCCAAATGTGATAAATGTTTTATTCCGTTTGTATCACAACAAAATATGGAAGAAGTTAAGGGGTATGAATACTTTCTGTAGGCACTGTCTCATCAATGTTACTATTTAGTAAAGTCATCAACAGCTATTGTAGACAGTACATATAGGCTTAGGGTTGCAATCTTTGGTTGATTTCAAATGTAATCTTCAAGTTAATAATTAATATGTTGGATTCGCATCTCCATCTCAACCAAAAATCTAAGTTAAAGAATAGGACAAAATCAAATCAAATCAAACTTGAAATGCACTTTAAATAAAGTTTAATTTGATTTAGTCCTATTCCTTAAATTAGATGTTTGGTTGAGATGGAGACGTGAATCCAACATGTCAATTATTCATTTGTAGACAAACTGGAATTAAGTCAGAGTAAGTCAGTGGCACAAAATATACATCTCTTTTAAATGTATATGTTTGGTTGCGTTGTCAACCAAACACAATTCAGTATTACTTTTCTAATACAGTAAATAGCCAAAAGTTAAAGCTATCTTACAAACTAATGTAATAATACTATTCAACCTTAAAATTAGTAACACATCCCATGGCCACATTTAGAGGTTACTGTATCTATAAATGTCTTCTTATGTAGTCATAGAAAGCGTGCATGTTCAACATAGCTTGAGAAGGTCGCAGGTCTGTGGAAATCATCAAAATTGCTATAATAATCTGTGCAGAATCTGATCACTTGCACTATGTACTTTTAATGTAATCTCAACTACATTCCAGGTCAATTGGTTGTGCTATTAGATGAAGCACAGTGACAATACATTAATAATACTTCTATATGTCACTTTTTGGGCGACCCAACCAAATTCACATAGAAATGTGAGTTATAGATGTGCCATTTTCATTGAAAACAAGTCTAAGAAGCGCTATATATATGTTCTATGTGCGCTATTTCTATGCTCCCCGTTCTTTAGTTTTGTTTTTGCGTCTTTTACTTTGGGATTTGTACACCAGCTTCAAGCAACTGAAATGGTTAAAAGCACTGTGATAACACATTTAGATGACAACTAAACCAACAAGCAGACATTGTTTTTCCATTGGATTTTGGTTGTGCTTTTAGATGGTTGAAAGCGCAGTGAGAACACATTAGGAATTCAACAAACTTCTGACTGTCGTGTTTGAGTGTGTGAATAAAGTTTGAAATGTCATTGATCAACGTCTCAACCAAATAGTACCCACATTTCCACGTTGAAATGACGTGGTGTGTCCAGTGGGAAGACACCCATTTGTCAACCAGGACATTTATTGTTTTGTTTCATGAATGTTTTACAATACTTTTTTTCACCGAGTTGTCTTTTTTAATTGTGGCATAACTGTCGCCAGGGGCCCCAGTGTCTCGCTCTCTTTAGACTTTCCCCCAATCACCCTGTACACTTTGACTGGAAGAACAGTATGGAGACTGAATGGGCTGTGAACAGGACACGGAAGCTTCAGGGGCATGTTAACCATCACAGCTTTGTTGCACCATAACAAATTTCTTGAATTCCATCCAAATGGCGGAACCTAAAGAGAGCTCACACTGAGATGCAAATGTGCGTTTTTCAGTTATAGTCTCATCAATGGTGTGGAGGGTTGAAAGACAGAGATTACTGTGGCCCTGTAATAACAAAGCAGGCATTTTCTCGGTGACCCTCTCCCTTCATCGTGGACACTTAAGCAGTCACATTCCTTGAAAGATGCCAAAAAAAATGGTATTCGAAGTGTCTGGGCACCTTCCCATGGGTTTTGATATTCAAATTCAACACAGCGTTATAAAAACAGATGCCTCCGCTGAGGGATGGGGGGACAGGGAGTAAATCAGATAGGATTTCCCTCGGATGAAAATAGCTGCGCTGACATTTTCATAGCGAGCGCTGGGGGACACAGGCGATGTTGGGTAATGTCATGGTGGGAAGTTATGGTTGTGTGGAAAGGTTAGCTTCCTAACCTTGCTCCTCTGGACAAAATGCTAAGCACAACATGAAGTGGCCAGATGAACCGGAACAGAGAGGATGATGCCACATGCAACCTTGCTTTGTGATCCCCCTTAATTTCATTGTGGGAAGACAGCGTAATAGTTTGTTTTGCCATCATTGTTTTGCCAATGGAGACGACCTGTTGGATGGACCTGTAGGCTGTTACCCCCGGGACGAAACCAAGAATATAAGAGATTGGCACGACTCCAAGAAAAAATGACTGGGTCCATGTCTGTGTCATCAGTTCTCATGATCTCGTTCTTGATCACGGCCAAGCTATTTTTTTTCTACAGAAATATCTTAATCAGAGCAGTCAGCAGACACAGTTTTGGACATAATATTTAATTCCTGTGCAGATGGAATGTCTGGATTTGCCATTCTCCAAATTGATGGGCACAGTCTGGTATGTAATTAATGTGTAGCTGTCACTAAGAGGCTTTCCTGGGTGAGTAACTTGTAAGGCCTGTTGCATCCAAGGAAGTCAACTGGACACAATTAGCCCATTTGGAGAAAAAGGGCTTAGTAAAAAGTCCTCTTTCTGTAAAATGAGGTGAGAAACAAGCCTACCGAAGCACATAGACACAGATTTAATAGACCAGCAGTCCTGTCAGACTTTCTCCTGTCAGTCAATTCCAAGTCCAGACTGAAAAAGAGAGAAATTAATGAATGACGACATTCACGATATCTACAATGTGCATTCATCACTCTTCTTCTTCTGATGTCGGGTGTTGCTTTGCTGTGCCAGCAATGTGAAACATCACCCATCCGAGCACGAACAAGGGTGCCCCCCCTTCCCTCTCTTTCTCCCCCTCTCTCTGCCCACTGAATGGAGAGGCCTGGGGTGTACGTGCTGACTGGAAGCGCCTCCTGTGAAAAATCTATACTCTTCGGAGAGGCTTTTATCCTCTCAACTTGGCTCACCCAGTGCACCAGCTTCTATCCTCACATACTCCACTGTCACCTTTGTCTCACACACACACGCACACGTACAGACACAGACACAGACACAGACACAGTCACACACACACACACACACACACACACACACACACACACACACACACACACACACACACACACACACACACACACACACACACACACACACACACACACACACATACTGCACATACATACATACATACATGCATACAGTTGAAGTCGGAGGTTTACATACACCTTCGCCAAATACTTTTAAACTCAGTTTTTCACAATTCCTGACAATCAATCCTAGTAAAATCCTGTCTTAGGTCAGTTAGGATCACCACTTGATTTTAAGAATGTGAAATGTCAGAATAATAGTAGAGAGAAGGATTAATTTCAGCTTTTATTTCTTTCATCACATTCCCAGTGGGTCAGAAGCTTACATACACTCAACTAGTATTTGGTAGCATTGCCTTTAAGATGTTTAACTTGGGTTAAAGCCCTCCACAAGCTTCCCACAATAGTTGAGTGAATTTTGGCCCATTCCTCCTGGCAGAGCTGGTGTAACTGAGTCAGGTTTGTAGACCTCCTTGCTCGCACATGCTTTTTCAGTTCTGCCCACAAATTTTCTATAGAATTGAGGTCAGGGCTTTGTGATGGCCACTCCAATACCTTGACCTTGTTGTCCAAGCAACATTGAAAGTATGCTTGGGGTCATTGTCCATTTGGAAGACACATTTGCGACCAAGCTTTAACTTCCTGATGGCTGTCTTGAGATGTTGCTTCAATATATCCACATGATTTTCGTGATGCCATCTATTTTGTGAAGTGCACCAGTCCCAGTTCTATTTTTGTTTCATCAGACCAGAGGACATTTCTCCAAAAAGATATAGATATAGATACTTTTGTAGCTGTTTCCTCTGACATCTTCAGAAGGTCCTTTGCTGTTGTTCTGGGATTGATTTGCACTTTTTCGCACCAAAATGCGTTAATCTCTAAGAGACAGAACACATCTCCTTCCTGAGCGGTATGATGGCTGCGTGGTCCCAAGGTGTTTATATTTGCGTATTATTGTTCGTACAGATGAACGTGGTACCTTCAGGCATTTGGAAATTGCTCCCAAGGAGGAACCAGACTTATGAAGGTCGACAATTATTTTTCTGAGGTCTTGGCTGATTTCTTTGGATTTTCCCATAATGTCAAGGGAAGAGGAACTTGAGGAGTTATTTTGAAATACAACCACAGGTACACCTCAAATTGACTCAAATGTTGTCAATTGGCCTATCAGAAGCTTCTAAAGCCATTTTCTGGAATTTTCCAAGCTGTTTAAAGGCACAGTCACCTTAATGTTTGTAAACTTCTGACCCACTGGAATTGTGATACAGTGAATTATAAATGAAATAATCTGTCTGTAAACAATTGTTGGAAAAATTACTTGTGTCATGCACAAAGTAGATGTTCTAACCGACTTGCCAAAACTATAGTTTGTTAACAAGAAATTTGTGGAGTGGTTGAAAAACATTTTTTTTGTTTTAATGACTCCAACCTAAGTGTATGTAAACTTCTGACTTCTGTACATACACACACTCTACTCACTCAAATGAGTAATATATATGCCAGAATTACCTGTCTAACAGAACACAGAGGGTGATCTTTAACAGAAGCCTATCCAACATAATCCAGGTAGGATCAGGAATTCCACAGGGCAGCTGTCTAGGCACTTTACTTTTTTCAATCTTTACCAATGACATGCCAATGGCTTTGAGAAAAGCCAGTGTCTATGTATGCAGATGACTCAACGTTATACATGTAAGCTACTAAAGCGACTGAAATGACTGCAATACTTAACAAAGAGATGCAGTTAGTTTCATAATTGGTGGCAAGGAATACGTTTGTCCTAAATATACAAAAACATTTTATTTGGGACAAATCATTCACTAAACCATAAACCTCAACGTAATCTTGTAATGAATAATGTGGAAATTTAACAAGTTGAGGTGACTAAACTGCATGGAGTAACCATGGATTGTAAACTGTTATGGTCAAAACATATTGATACAACAATAGCAAAGATGGGGAGAAGCCCATAATTAAGTGTTGCTGCACCATCAACAAAGCAGGTTCTACAGGCCCTAGTTTTGTCGCACCTGGACTACTGTTCAGTTGTGTGGTCAGGTGCCACAAAGAGGGACTTAGGAACACTGCAATTGGCTCAGAACAGGGCAGCACAGCTGGCCCTTGGTTGTACACAGATAAATAACATTAATAATATGCATGTCAATCTCTCCTGTTTCAAAGTGAAGGAGAGATTGACTTCATCACTACTTGTATTTGTGAGAGGTATTGACATATTGAATTAACCAAGCTGTTTTAACTACTGGTACACAGCTCGGACACCCATGCATACCCCACAAGACATGCCACCAGAGGTCTCTTCACAGTCCCCAAGTCCAGAACAGACTATGGGAGGCACACAGTACTACATAGAGCCATGACTACATGGAACTCTATTCCACATCAAGTAACTCATGCAAGCAGTACAATTTGATTTAAAAAACACATACAAATACGCCTTATGGAACAGCAGGGATTGTGAAGCAACACAAACATAGGCACAGACACATGCATACAAACACGATAACATACACACTATACACACATGTACACATGGATTTTGTGTTGTAGATACAGTACGTGGTAGTAGAGTAGGGGTGAATGTCTGTTGTGAATGTATTGTACTGTTTTTAAAATTGTATAACTGTCTTCATTTTGCTGGACCCAGGAAGAGTAGCTGCTGCCTTGGGGATGCATAATGAATACAAATACAAATATGAATTATTTTCTTGCAGTTCCACATGTGTACTTAAAGGAGTAAAAGTGAACATGTGCAAATTGGCCCATAACTCCACCTTTACAACAACATAGGCCTAGGACTATACATCCTTTAAGCAGGGTTCATACATACATTGGCATGTCAAATTCAAGGACTTTCGGGTACGTTTTCAAGCACTTAACTGTCTTTTCCAAGGACCCCAATGTTATACAATTGTATAATTTATATAATGGTACATATAAAAGTGTCAAAAAAGTAGGCCATAATCACTTTAAGAATAAAGCATTTTTTAGGCCTTGCCAATGCATTGATATTTAAATGATTATTACATTCCATGTGAGAATAATGTGGACACACACACTACCGGCAGCCAGCCCCCTGGGTCCATTAATGCAAATCCCATGCAGGACAGATCGCATGTGATACAATGACCGCTATAGGCTCCTGAGAGCTCCTGAGAACTCCTCCTGCAGTTTTTACCCTCTGGGGTACGTTTTTGTTTTAGTTTGGAGCAGTACCTCCTGAGGTCAGTGTTATTTTGCGGTTGAGTTGTGTTTGCTGACCCCCTTTTGTAAAAAGGAAAACATTTTGCTTTATGAGCCTGAGGTATACAAAGATAAAATGCTTCCATCTTGGCTGAACCAAAGTGTTTACATATCCAAATGTTCTTGTATCTATTTGTGTAGTGAATTTAGTTAGTATGTTGGTGCCTTTGCAGAGACTTGATTAGATTTCAGTAGGAGGTCTGCCCAGGAAGGAATAACAATGATAATTCACCAAAGGTCAGTGCATCACTATCGCATCGACCTGGCACAACATCTCCCCAAAATGCTTTCAGGGACAATAAAACATAACCAATGATTCAATTAAGTTCCGTGGGGGTCTCTAGTATGATTACAGAGTTTTTCATGCTGTGCAGATCTGTGAAGCACTGCCCAGATTAGATTCCCACCACCGCTGTTGTAGCCTTGCTCTTCACTTCCTTCTTGTGCGTTGCCATGGTGCCCCGGAGCGGCATTCTCAATCAGACCAGATGGTTTCCAGTTAACTGAATCTCACGCCACAGATCTCCTCAGCGGTAAAGGCTGCCCACGGGTGGTCATGTGACCTCCGCACTGACCAGCACCATTAAACATACAGGAACTGGCACTTTAATCTCTCTCAAAACAGTGGGGATGGCCAGGACTACTTCCTTTCGGCATGCAATATATATGCCAGACTCTTGCTCGATGGAGCATGAGTCATTCTACCCTCTTGTGTTTGGTTCTTAGCCTGAGTCTCAAGATTCCTTCTGAGTGGGAGTGGATTGTCAATGTGGAGTGTAGACCATCGAGACATGAGTGACATTTTCAGTGAGACAAAGGTCACCTCTCTCTGCTCACTGTCTTGGGAAACTTAACCATCTCACACCAAATGCCTCTCATTGACCTTCTTGAATAGAAGCCTACTTAGGTGTTTTGAACAGGTGTGGTAGACGTTCAGCCCAGCAGGGGGCAGTGGTGAATCTCAGGTACTGTTCCACTCAATAGACACCATCAGACTGCCTATTTCCCTGTTGAGATGGGCGCGTTCCTCTGCCCAAGCGTTGCTGAGGCATGCCAGATTTTACAATGCCTGGATAGGTATTTTAAGTATCAGCTAATCCTATCATATGTAATAGCAATCTGTCAGTTGATGACACAGTCAATGACGTGGCAAGCTACCATTGGTTGATGCATGCAACTACTGAGCAGGGGAACAACCACTGTCTACATACCGTGGCCTGCAGGAGTAAGGTCAAACATATGACAGTGTAGAAAGAAACTCAACTGGATGTTACTGAGGTCACTTGTATTTATAACCATACCTTTGATAAAAGCAAATGTGGTCTTTGTTTTTCATGGTACCGATGTTTTTCATAGCCCTCCTTATAGAAATATATACAAACTGTTCAAGTAATCAGAGTCCAGGGAGTATACAGACCAGCCATGGAAACCATGCAGAGGAATGAGCCTTGCCTCACTGCCAGGTTCATAAGTTAGAAGATAAGATAATAACGCATTTATAGAAGATTATTGCTATTATCAGAGTGAACTGTATTATACCCTTTTGGCTGTGGAATAATTAGACTTGGGTTGCTTTAGTTTGAAATGATGTGATGTAGTAAATTATTTTTTCTCTCTGAAAGTCTACAGTACTTCCCTGACTGAATAATTCTCCATCGTTGTCCATGTGTGTTATTGTTCATAAGGTTGTTAGACAACCTCTCTGAAAAGGACTATTCCAGCTACGTGATCTTTGTCCCTAGCTCCGTTCCACTCCCAGTTTGGGGTCATTCATATTAACAACTTGAGACTTTCTTTCTTCACTACAATGTCCAATGCATTTTCCTCGACCAAGGACTTTAAAAACACTAATCAACTTTTCTGTGTTTTTTTCCCCCTCCTGTCTTGCCTTGGGGAGGTGTTGAGTAGGGAGCAGTATAGTGAACTGCAGTCAGTCAAGAGCTTCTTCAGTCTGAAGCATCGGCCTAATTAGGAGACATTTACTCGGACAAAAGACAGGGAAACACAAAAGGAGCAGAACTGGACTCTCCCCACCCACCAGGCAGCCATCTATCAAACAGTTTAAGCCCCTCACTGGAATTCCATCAGTGGGACCAGGAACACCAAGAAGCCAAGATTGGCCTTTTCTCAGAACTTGTTTGTCTTCAAGTGAAAAACCACTGACCCACCCACTCCTCCTTCCCCACCCTAACACATCCAATTAACAATATCCCCTGGGATTGTCCTGTCAAAAGTTTTAAAAAAATGTTTTGCAAGTGCTCTAAATCACCCAGTCCAAGGCATTGAGTGGAGTGTGGAGAGAGTGATGGACATTGGACAAATTTTACAGTTCTCAATTTGGATGTGAACAGTAACTTAACCAGATGCATGATGCAACATGAGCATATATATTCTTTATCTCCCGCATTTCTCTTACCCAGTCTTGTGCAGCTGAGGAGCCTGTTTTTACAGTATCGTAAGTAAACATATGGTTAGACAGCTCACACTGTGCTGTCAGGGTTAAACGCCACGTCACCTCAGTTTTAACCTGAGTCTGAGGCAGACTTTAAATAACAACAGGAAAAGTTTTTAAATGCCTTTGCCCTAGCTTATGAGGGCTGGTGTTTGTGTATTGGCAGTTTGTTAGCAATGTATCAGTGGGTCAGCTGATAACTAACTAACTCATACCTAGCCTGTCTGCCATTGTAAATGCCTCATCACCAGAGTCTTGAACACCAGATCACCATTCCTCCACCCACAGGCATGTTAAAGGTGCTGTTTGAAACAAACATAGTCCAACAAGCAACCAGATGTTTCAGGTTAGTATTATTATATTTCTGTTCCATTCCCCCACCCCCCCTCACTTGTTCGAAGCACTTAGTCAGCTTGGCTTTGGCAATCCGTTGGGCTGTTCCGTAGGGCTGTTCGCTGGCACAAGAACCACAGTTGAGCGGAGTGTGAACATGTTGCCTCTCCCGTCACTCCCTGTTATTCACAGTGGGCTGTGCGATGACAGACCATGACACTGTTTTCAATATGCTCTGGCAGAGGACCTCAAATTCAGTTCCATTCAGGTGTGAATGTTTCCCTCCTTGTCCCTTGGAGATGTGAGAGAAAAACAACAATTGAAGTCTGAGCCATTCTTTTTTTTGTGAGAGGTAACTCGAAATATTGTTTTTTATTAGACTTGGAAAAGGGTCAATAAATCCTGTGAAGCTCACAAGAACCATAGTGAGGATTTGGGAACCTTAGTCATCATTCAAGATCTCGGAAACAGCATTGTGCTTGAAGGGAAGTAACAAGCCTGAGAGGCATAGCCAAGTGCGTTATGGCCTCAAACTCATGCCGCTGGCTCAAGATATTTAATAGAGATTTCCTCTCTCGCTGCACTGTTTAAAGAAATTCTATCCAGCTGGCAGGATCCAACATACAAAAACAGGGGATGTTTTTTCTTTGTTGTGGTTAATGAAATTATCCCAAGCCTTGGAAGCCCACAGGGGACCCTCATGCACAGCACTGGGAAAAGAGATGAAGAGAGAAAGGTACGACAGCAGTCTTCAGAGCAGTGAAGATACCAAGAGAAAAAGCACAAAGGCCTCTCACCTGATGGAGTGAAAAGCTCAGATCTCATATGCAGCCTGTTGGCAGCCTCTCCCATACGTTTGGTGTATGGGGGGGAGACAACCCTAAAACACATCAAAGGGTCTTCTACTGCTCCCATATATGATATCAGGGTGCCCTCAAAGCTTTAACGTCTGTGACCTCACAGCTGTTGGGGAGATGGAAGAACCTGTGTGTTTGTGGTGGTGGTGGTGGGTGGGGGGGTTGCTTGGTCTGCACCCATAACCATCCACCCACTTAGCTTCAGTCCTCACATGTGTCTACTCAACACAGAACCCCTACTTAACAGTGTGATCTCCCATCTAAGCATCAGGACGGGAAATGTCAAAGAAACACAGGTTGTACTGAATGCCCAGCTAGCACATAATGTTCTGAGAACCATTTGTTTCTTAGAGCTTGGTGAGAGCGTGGTTGTCCAATTCTTATTTTGCTTACAACCTTCCCACAATGTTCTGGGAATGGTACAGGATACCCAGGTAGCCGTCATTGTAAATAAGAATTTGTTCTTAACTTGCCTAGTTAAATAAAGGTTACATAAAATATATATAAAAAAAGAAATAAAAAATAACGTTTGGTTTCTTTGGTGGGAATTTCAGTTCTTCAGCGTAACGTTTTCTACAGGTTTCCTCATAGTTCTATTTAAAGTCATGATCTCAGAACATTAATAAAACGTTCAATGTAAACAACAATAAAACATTAGTAACGTTCTAAGAATGTCTTGAATCTATCTTGTTATGTGTGTTCAGGTCTGTTGGCCGCGCCCACTAATTGGCCACACCTGATCTTGATGAGTGGTTGTTTCCTGTGAAATGGGGTCTATTTGAATAGATAAAAATTAACAGCTTTGTATGAGTAATTCATGGCATACTAGCTCCATCCTGGTGGCACAGTGGACTAATTCCATGAATAGATTACTGAAGATCATAGGTTGAAATCTCACTGATGCTGTGCCACAATAAAAAATAAATGCGTTTGAATAATTAATGCCAAAGAAAGTTAATTTGTATGTGTCCTATCTGTTCAAAACCCTAACCCTAAGCTAGCAGTGTCATTAAAAGTCTTATCAAAACATGTTCTCAGAACGTTATTTAAAAACCTTCAAGTAACCTGCAATTTACGTTCTAAGAATGTTAATAAAAACTCCCAGGGAAACTTTCAGGGAATCATATTAAAATATCCTCAGAACCTTCCTGCAACCAAAAAAAAACATTCCCAGTTCTCAGAATGTTTTGGTTTTACAGGTCAGGAAACTTACGGCTTAATTTCCGGAACCAATGGGAAACCAAAAATATACATTCCCATCACTTCCAAGGAACCACATTTGCTAGCTGGGTGCTCTCTTAAAGCTAGTTCTCTATGAAGACCATGCACCTGACCTTGGGGTAAAGAACTGTTGCGAAAATGAAAATATAGCTATTCATGCTTGAGGTATAAACCTGCAATAAAATGTAACCTATGGAACCATCAAAAGCAGACTAGACAGGCTGATGGTTTAATTTGAGATGTACTGTTCATCAGATAGAGCTACACACATAACCTGAATGGACTGAATGGCAGTTTGAATCGATCTGGGCTCAATTCAATCCGTATCGCCAAAGTTCTGAGTTCAATTGATTTTCGATTGAGCCGACATGAACGCAGTCTCCGAGAAAGCGGAAACATTGCCTTTACATTTTCTATCACGCTCTAGCGATGGTCTGCAGTGCTATGAATTTAATCGAGCCCCTAGAGTTCTGCATTTTCAAGGTTTGGGGAGTCATTGAGGAAAAGAAAAAGGCTCATTAACTGCATCTGGATCCTATCAGATAATCGCCCAATGAACACACAGTGGGAAAGGTATCACATGTGGAAAGGAGACAGTTGTTTGGAGGTGTCAGAAACCCTCAGAACCACCATGGTCTAGTGAGACAAAAAATCCCTTTCAATTACCTGTCTACATACAGCAAAGGCCCTAAAGACTCATTGTCTCACCTCGACCAGGACCGGATATCACAGGAGGTTGGTGGCACCTTCATAGGGGAGGAAGGGCTCGCGGTAATGGTTGGAGCGGAATCAGTGGAATGGTATCAAAAACATCAAACACTGGTCTTCCTATCTCTCTATACAGACTCCACCCCACCTTCCTGCAGCTGAAATATGTCTTGGATTATGGGTCTGGATGACCTTTTCCACATTTTGTTGTGTTACAAAGTGGGATTCAAATAGATTTAATTGTCATTGTTTTTCAATGATCTACACCCCCCAATTTATTTTTTACATTTGTAAAAAATGCTCATGAAAAATGCAACACCAATATAACTTGATTATGTAAGTATTCAACCCCTTAAGTCAATACATGTTAGAATCACCTTTACGGAGTTAAGGCCGACATTTTACGTGTTCCTATCCAATTGTGTTTTTGTTTGTTTCTTTGCGTTGTTTGTAACTTATTTTCGTAACTTATTTTGTACATAATGTTGCTGCTACTGTCTCTTATGACAGAAAATAACTTCTGGACATCAGAACTGCGATTATTCACCATGAACTGGCAGAATCCTTTTTTTCCTTTAACGAGTCCGAAGAGCCCGACGTGAATGATATACTCCTTTCCTGGGAACAGGGTCAGATCCCCGTCATTTGCATGAAGAGAAGGTGGAGAAAAAGGGGCAGGAGGGTGGGCTGCCTTCTGAGAATTCGTAGGCAATCGAATAAACCCCCACTGCTTTCCATTCTGCTAGCAAATGTGCAATCTTAGAAAAATAAAATTGATGACCTATGCGGAAGATTAAACTACCAATGGGACATTCAAAACTGTAATATCTTATGCTTCACGGAGTCGTGGCTGAATTACGACATTATCAAGATACAGCTGGCTGGTTATACGCTGTATCGTTAGGATAGAACAGCATCGTCTGGTAAGACAAGGGGTGGTAGACTATGTATTTATGTAAATAACAGCTGGTGCACAACATCAAAGGAAGTCTCAAGGTTTTGCTCGCCTAAGGTAGAACATCTCATGATATGCTGTAGACCATGCTATCTACCTAGAGAGTTTTCATCTATATTTTTTGTAGCTGTCTACATACCAACACAGACTGAGGCTGGCACGAATATCGCACTCAGTGAGCTCTATTCTGCCATAAGCAAACAGGAAAGTGCTCACCCAAAGGCGGCGCTCCTAGTGGCCGGGGACTATAATGCACTGAAACTTAAATCGATCTTACCAAATTTCTATCAGCATGTTAATAAATGTGCAACCAGAGGGAAAAATCCCGTTATGCCCTCCGACAAACGATCAAAAAGGCAAAGCATCAATACAGGACCAAGATTGAATCCTACTAAACCGGCTCTGATGCTCGTCGGATGTGGCAGTGCTTGCAAACCATTACAGACTACAAAGGGAAGCACAGCCGAGAGCTGCCCAGTGACACAAGCCTACCAGATGAACTAAACAACTTCTATGCTCACTTCGAGGCAAATAACACTGAAACATGCATGAGAGCACCAGCTGTTCTGGATGACTGTGTGATCACGCTCTCCGCAGCTGTGTTGAGTAAGACCTTTAAACAGGTTAACATTCACAAGGCTGCAGGGCCAGACGGATTTCCAGGATGTGTACTGCGAGCATGCCCTGACCAACTGTCAAGGGTCTCCATTACATTTTCGACCTCTCCCTGTCCAAGTCTGTAATACCAACATGTTTTAAGCAGACCACCATAGTCCGTGTGCCTAAGAACACTAAGGTAACCTGCCTAAATGACTACCGACATGTAGTCTGTAGCCATGAAGTGCTTTGAAAGGCTGGTCATGGCTCACATCAACACCATTATCTCAGAAACCCCACTCAAATTTGCATACTGCCCCAACAGATCCACAGATGATGCAATCTCTATTGCACTCCACACTGCCCTTTCCCACCTGGACAAAAGGAACACCTATGTGAGAATGGTATTCATCAACAACAGCTCAGCGTTCAACACCATAGTGCGCTCAAAGCTCATAACTAAGCTAAGTACCTTGGAACTAAACACCTCCATCTGCAACTTGATCCTGGACTTCCTGACGTTGTGTTAAGGTTAGGTAACAACACATCTGCCACGCTGATCCTCAACACAGGGGCCCCTCAGGGGTGCGTGCTCAGTCCCCTCCTGTACTTCCCGTTCACTCATGACTGCACGGCCAGGCACGACTCCAACGGCATCATTAAGTTTGCCGATGACACAACAGTGGTAGGTCTGATCACTGACAACGATGAGACAGCCTATGGGGAGGAGGTCAGAGACCTCCCATTGACTCTGTACCGGTACTCCCCTGTGTATAGTTTACTGCTGCTTTTTAGTTACTTCATATTTATTTTGAATTTTTTTTAAACTGCATTGTTGGTTAGGTGCTCGTAAGTAAGCATTTCACTGTCAGGTCTACACTTGTTGCATTCTGCGCATGTGACTAATACGATTTGATTTGATTTGATAGCGATTACGGCTGTGAGTCTTTCCAGGTAAGACTCTATTTTTATATATACTTTTTTAATTTAACCTTTATTTAACTAGGCAAGCCTGTTAAGAACAAATTATTATTTTCAATGATGGCCTACTGGGGAACTGCATGTTTCAGGGGCAAAACGACATATTTTTACCTTGTCAGCTCGGGGATTCAATACAGCAACCTTTCGGTTACTGGCCCAACGCTCCAGAGCTTTCCACACCTGGATTGTGCAACATTTTCTTATTATTCTTTCAAAAATTATTCTAGCTCTGTCAAATTGGTTTGTTGATCATTGCTAGACAAAGATTTAAGTCAAAACAGTAACTCGGCCACTCAGGAACATTCACTGTCTTCTTGGTAAGCAACTCCTGTGTAGATGTGGCATTGTGTTTTAGGTTATTGGCCTGCTGAAAGGTGAATTCATCTTCCAGCGTCTGGTGGAAAGCAGACTGAGGCAGGTTTTCCTCTAGGATTTTGCCGTTGCTTAGCTCAATTACGTGTTTTTTCATTTTGAAAAACTCCCCAATGATTACAAGCACACCCATAACATGATTCAGCCACCACTATGCTTGAAAATATGGAGAGTGGTTCTCAATAATGTGTTGAATTGGATTTGCCCCAAATAAAAAATACTTTGTATTCAGGAGCAAAAATGTATTGCTTTTCCAACATTTTGTCAGTATTACTTTAGTGCTTTGATGCAAACAGGATGCATGTTTTGGAATATATTTTTTATGTACAGCCTACCTTCTTTTCACAATGTTGTTGATCCATCCTCAGTTTTCTCCTATCACAGCCATTAAACTCTGTAACTGTTTTAAAGTCACCATTGGTCTAATAGGAAATCCCTGAGCGGTTCTCTTCCACTCTGGCAACTGAGTTAGGACGGACACCTGTATCTTTATACTGACTAGGTGTATTGATACACCCTCCAAAGTGTGATTAATAACTTTACCATGCTGAAAGGGATATTCAATGTCTGTTTATTTGTCTTTTTTTTAATCTACCAATAGGTGCCCTTCTTTGCGAGACATTGGAAAACCTCCCTGGTCTTTGCTGTTGAATCTGTGTTAGAAATGCACTGCTCGTCTGAGGGACCTTACAGATAATTGTATGTGTGTGATACAGAGATGTCTGTGAAACACTATTATTGCATAGAGAGTGAGTCCATGCAACTTATAATTTGACTTGCTAAGCAAATGTGGACTCCTGAACTGTTTTAGGCTTGCCAAAACAAAGAGGTTGAATACTTAATGACCCAAGACATTTCAACTTTACATGTTTATTAATAAAAATAAATAAAAAGATCCACTTTGACATGATGGGGTATTGTGTATAGGCAAGTGACAAAACATCTCAATTTAATCTATTTTAAATTCAGGATGTTACATAAGAAAATATGGAAAAAGTCAAGGTGTGTGAATACTTTCTGAAGGCACTGTAACTTTATCTACTGTCAAAATATTTGCTACTCCATCCATTTACTAACTGAAGCCTCTGAAGCAATTTTAGGTCAGGTAAAGTCTCTTTTTTTCTATCAATCACCCAAAATCCCCTACCTTTCTGTACCTGATTTTCTCATAACTCATGACTAGCCTTTAATTACAGATACCTACCTTAACCTCACCAATTTGCATGATCCTTCTCATTTGAAAAATAAGGATCACTTCCCTACAGTATCTGTTTATTTCAGTCATGCTTTCCAGCTGTACTGTATCGGGATCTGGAGTAAACAAGTGTTCCCCTCTGTACATTTTGTAAAGCCACTTTTACACATCTATTGTGTACAGTACGAAGGGGAAAGAGCATCCAGTTGTAAACATCTGTCTTTGGATTCTGAGTCAGACTCTGTTGTGTTAATGAGTCCCCATCGTAGGTTTGATTCCTGCTTCCACGTAGTGTCATCATGCCTGCAGCTGGCCTTGCAGTAGACCTCCAGTCTCCTAAAATCCCCTTGCTGCTCTTAGGCCTCACTTTTGGAAAGTGTCTGTCCAGGCGTTAATTCTATAGGACAAGCCAGAGTCAACCTCTAACCCAACCAGATTTAAGCAATCCCTGAATTTTTCCCCAGGACTTTTGCCAGATGCAATCAAACCACCTGCCAATCAAACCATGGAGCCTGAGGGTGTATTTTTTTGCAATGGAGAGATCATTTTCTCATATAATAAAAGTATATTGGCCTATTGACCTGTTTAGACTTTTCTTAAGGAATATGCATGAATTTAATCTCAGACGCCAAATATATCCAACTACTGGAAGGATTGGGACGGGGGTTATCTTTACTCTTACACGGGGGTATTATTATCTTACTTCACACGTAAGACATGGCTGTGCACACCGTGTGCTGAATGACATAAAGAAAATAGAAATATCCTATATTGAGTCCCTATTGACTTATTAAGATGTGCATATGGGAAGTTTACATACGTACATAGAGGTTTGGGAGGTTATATGGACCCTTGTGGATGGGTATACAGAACAGGACGTCTTCGTTTTCGGGGCTACCCCATCCAGTGGTCCCAGCAGAGCGTCCATACAGGCCTGTGAGATCTTTACATCCTGGCAGGGGATCCTGGAGCTTCTCTATACTGGGGGCCGGCTGGAAATTCAGTTTCCTCTCCTTCATAGTGCCCCGGGGGTCATGTGTAAAACAAAATCCATGAATAATAATTTGACTAAAGATAAAAGTCTTGAACGAATGGTCTCAGGCTCCCTCCAGCTGTTTTGTTGAGAGTTATGATGACAATCACTTTAAATTATATTGTCCATGCTGATAGAAATGTAAGGGATACTGTTGCATGGAGCAGAAAAGTAATTTTTCATGGATATCCACCAACTTCATGCTTGTCTCTTGCAATGACCATGTACTCTGTTTCAATTTATTGTACTCTGAGAATGTATTTTTTTCTCCCCTTCAAACAGGTTGCATGTATTAAACATGTGTAATAATTTTACCCTTAAGGTTGTGCAATGTCATAGATCGTTTTGGGCATTTCTCACTAACAGGCTTCGCCCAAGCCATCACTTTTCGTAATGCTTCGTTAAACCAACTGACGTCTTTGTACAAATTCTGGATGGGGCACCACTTTATTTCAGGGTCGTCATCTCTGCAAAGCAGGGACCATTCCTAAACTCTTTTCAGTAACTCCTTCCAGGAACTAAGTATGCTTCAAACCAAAACCAACAGCAAAAAAAACCTGGACAGTGATCAGGAAGTGATCAGTCACTTTTAATGAAACCAACAGCATGACACAGTCAACTTCCAGACCGAGTGTGTTTACCAATCACCTTGGGTAACACGCAATCTGTTGATGCTAGTAGCTCTTGTGCTTATCCTGGAAAGCCTCCACTGTGTGACAGTGTAACAGTATTGACAAAGTAATAATGTCATATGTGATTTCTCAATGGCAGGGCCAGGAAGAAATTGCTCTGACGTGATACAGACATTTCGATCTCTACGCCCAGACAAGCAGACCACAAAAAATGATTACGCACTTGAAGGACACATTTAAAAAAATATATTGTTAGAGCATAGATTCCCAATAAATGTGGCTGATTGTGTCCTCACTTTTCCATATTGTTTCTCTTTGTAATCCTGAGTAACACAAAGTTTTCGTCTATGGTTGCTAAAGCCAAAGAGCAGGGAGAAAATGAAGTCACATAACTGTCCTTGCTGTCTCACACCATTCAAGAGAAAAACTTTTTCATGTCTCTATCTGGCCTTGTAACAACCCACTGGCAACATACGTCAATTCAACGTCTATTCCACATTGGTTTGGGGTAATTTCATTGAAATGATGTGGAAACAACGTTGATTCAACCGGTGTGTGCACAGTGAGAGCCTGTGTTTTCGAGGGTGTTTGGGATGTATGTCAAGTTTGTCTGTGTTTCTCAAGATTCCAGTTTGTTTTGTCAAAAAACTATTGACAGTGACGTACTGTACATGAAGAGGATTCTTCAAAAGCTCTTCCCTCTCGTCTCTTTGTCTTGTCCATGCCATTAATTCCTCTCAGATATCGCAGGGCAGCAAAAGGAGTTGATGGATGACCCTGAGCCGGTGGAGGTATTGAGTTTGAGAGTGCCGACTGTTGCGGCTCCCTTTGGTGGTGAATCGATGCTGCCTGCTCCATCTGTTCGTCAACACTTCTCAGGAAACCCAGACACAATAGACACATAAACCTCCCACACTGAGTCAGATATCCTAGTATCAACAACAACAAACCAGACAGGGACAAGGCTGATGAATGAAAAAGTATGTTCTAAATAGACTGAGAAAAGGCTGACATTTAGGCATTGTTGTTGTTGTGTTTGTTTTGAAATTAGATCTGTCTGTTCTATCATGGTTTTTTTTGTGGGAAAACAGAGGTAGGAGGAATTACAGCTCAGCACGAGACCCCTCTGATTCAATATCTAGAACATATTTTTTTAAATCTCAGTAATTTACTCACAGTATTTCCCAGTTTGTGGTTTGTCGCAAATTCATTACTGTGTGTGTATAAACAGTCTGGGATGTGACTAGAAACATTGGTTTTCTTCATTTGGTGGGTAAGAGGAGAATTCCAAAAACGAATGTTTTACCGATATATTGGAGTGTAAGTACTGTCTAGAAATTTTTCCAGCACTCCAGGGGTCTCGACCTACATTCTGTATGTTATTTCCTGTTATATGCTCTTCCTAATACAGCTCTCAGTCCCTGTGGTCCAACCAACACCCAGTTAGTGGAGACCCCTGTCTCTCTCACCTCCGGCCATTCTTTACCTCACCTCTGCAGGGAGTGACAACCTCCTTCCCCTCCTTTCTCACCCCATGTTCTCTCCTTCTCCCACTGCTCTTTCCATCTCCCTCTCTTCTCACCCTGGCTTCATCTCTCTCCTCTCCTCTCACCCCCTCTATTCTCTCCACTCTCCTATTGACCCACACATCTGGAAAGGGTTGTTCAATTTACCAGACATTTAGAGGTGTAGAAAAAGTAAATATGTTTTATAAAGTGTTGGCGAAGACAACTCACTCCACATCCAATGTGAAATGTGGTGAATCCATTGACCTGCAAAAAGTTCTCTTCACACAGTGTCAGCATTAATTCCACAGAGGACCTACAGGATGTATATCATCCATTAAACCTTAAACAAGGATTCAATTGTCGCCTCCATGGAGCATTCATGGCTGGCGGCGGGTCAATTTGTTAAATCATTTCTGCAGTTAATCCTCTGACAGCAGCTAAGTGAACTGTTACATTACCGTACCTGTCAGGTGAGGGGTTTTGAAATAGCTGTCTTCCAAGTAGAGTGAAGGTGAGACTGAGAGAGAGATTGGGACACAATCCCAAGGCTGCGACAGAACCCTCAGGATTTGCAGGTGTAAAGGACGTCACACTGCTTGCCTCGTGAGTACCGCTTCCTCCTGATTCGGCTCATTCCGAGAATTAAACATCTGCCCCGCATACACACGTGACCGCTCTCCTGAAACCCAGTCGCACCACTGAAAAGCTAGCTGTTCTGCAGTGCAAGTAGGGACGCATACTTTAAAGTACTACTTAATTTTTTGGGGGTATCTGTACTTTACTTTACTGTTTATATTTTTGACAACTTATACTTTTACTCCACTACATTCCTAAACAAAATAATGTACTTTTTACTCCTTACATTTTCCCTGATACCTAAAAGTACTAGTAACATTTTGAATGCTTAGCAGGACAGGAAAATTGTCCAATTCACGCACTTATCATCCCTACCTATTCACGAAACACAAATGCTTAGTTTGTAAATGATGTCTGAGTGTTGAAGTATGCCCCTGGCTATCCGTTAATTAAAAAATCTAGACAAATGTGTCGTCAGGTTTGCTTAATATAAGGAATTTGAAATTATTTATACGTTTACTTTTGATACTTTTGCTATTACATTAACTTACATACTTAAGTACATTCAAAACCAAACACATTTAGACTTTTACACAAGTAGTATTTTACTGGGTGACTTTCACTTTTATTTGAGTATTTTCTTTTAAGGTATCTTTACTTCTACTCAAGTATGACAATTGGGCACTTTTCCCACCACTGGTCTGATGAGGTACTTAAGTAGGAAGAGGCAGATTCAGAGTGAGGATGACGTGAGACAGAGGCGTCATGCCCATAGGGGGCACAACGGCATGTGCCTCCCTCAGATATATATATTTTTAATAACCCCTTGAGATCGATGTTCGCGCCCCAGAGGAAATCTAATTAGCATAACACACAAATCACCATACAAATCTGTCAGTTTAAGCTAGAGAAATCTGTTTTTTAACATTGGATGCATCTCAATCCACCGCATCCGCCTATGTTGCACTGCCGCATTGGAAGTCGGTACAGCCGATCTGCAAACTTCTGTCTATACCATCAGAACAGTTTGGGATACACAGTAATATGACTCCTCTGTGGGAAAGTGACACTCTAGGACGCCCACATGCCTCACAAGACTCGTCTGAAGTTCTCCCGGTAACAGTTGAAAAAAAGGAATGGACGTATTTATGGAGACTGTTGAGTGCCAAAAATAAGGGATTAAATACATACATAAACAACAAATGTTTTCTGATCTTTCTTATATCTCTCAGATATAGGACAGACACTTCAGAACAAACTTCCTTTAGATTTTTTGAGGGGAATATCTGTTGTTCCATGTAGTGAATGTGTTATTCAATGCGTTTGTATGGGCTAAAAGCAGTAAAGCCAAATAAAATGTTTCATCAAATATATACACTGCAGTTCAAAAGTTTGGGGTCACTTTGAAATGTCCTTGTCTTTTAAATTAAAGCACATTCTTTTGTCCATTAAAATAACATCAAATTGATCAGAAATACAGTGTAGACATTGATAATGTTGTAAATGACTATTGTAGCTGGAAATGGCTGATTTCTTATGGAATATCTACATAGGCGTACAGAGGCCCATTATCAGCAACCATCACTCCTGTGTTCCAATGGCACGTTGTGTTAGGCCATGGTGCACAACTGAGCAAGAGGGCAAGTACATTAGAGTGTCTAGTTTGAGAAACAGACACCTCACAAGTCCTCAACTGGCAGCGTCATTAAATAGCACCCACAAAACACAAGTCTCAATGTCAACAGTGAAGAGGCGACTCCGGGACGCTTTTCTTCTAGGCAGCGTTCCTGTGTCCAATGTCTGTGATCTTTTTCAAATCTTACTCTTTTCTTTTTATTGGCCAGTCTGAGATATGGCTTTTTCTTTGCAACTCTGCCTAGAAGGTCAGCATCCTGGAGTCGCCTCTTCACTGTTGACGTTGAGACTGGTGTTTTGCGGGTACTATTTAATGAAGCTGCCAGTTGCCAGTTTCTCAGAACAAGAATAGACTGACGAGTTTCCGAAGAAGTCCTTTGTTTCTGGCCATTTTGAGCCTGTAATCGAACCCACAAATGCTAAAGCTCCAGATTCTCAACTAGTCTAAAGAAGGCTAGTTGTATTGCTTCTTTAATCAGCACAACAGTTTTCAGCTGTGCTAACATAATTGCAAAAGGGTTTTCTAATGATCAATTAGCCTTTTAAAATGATAAACTTGGATTAGCTAACACAACGTGCCATTGGAACACAGGAGTGATGGTTGCTGATATTGGGCCTCTGTACGCCCATGTAGATATTCCATAAAAAATCTGCCGTTTCCAGCTACAACAGTCATTTACAACATTAACAATGTCTACACTGTATTTCTGATCAATTTGATGTTATTTTAATGGACAAAATAATGTGTTTTTCCCTTCAAAAACAGGGGTCTGACAATCATAATGGAAAATTACTGAGGATAATAGCAGACGATGTTGCCACTCCTATTTGCCACATCTTCAATTTTAGCCTACTAGAGAGTGTGTACCCTCAGGCCTGGAGGGAAGCTAAAGTCATTCTGCTACCCAAGAATAGTAAAACGCCATTTACTGGCTCAAATAGCCGACCAATCTGGAAAAAATAGTGTTTGACAAGATACAATGCTATTTTACAGTAAACAAATTGATTACAGAATTTCAGCATGCTTATAGGAAAGGAGACCCAACAAGCACAGCACTTACACAAATGACTGATGATTGGCTGAGAGAAATTGATGATAAAATGATTGTGGGGGCTGGCTTGTTAGATTTCAGTGCAGCTTTTGACATTATTGATCGTAGTCTGCTGCTGGAAAAACGTATGTGTTATGGCTTTACACCTGCCTTACCTCCTTACTTCATTTGCACACACTGTACACATACAGTGCCTTGCGAAAGTATTCGGCCCCCTTGAACTTTGCGACCTTTTGCCACATTTCAGGCTTCAAACATAAAGATATAAAACTGTATTTTTTTGTGAAGAATCAACAACAAGTGGGGCACAATCATGAAGTGGAACGACATTTATTGGCTATTTCAAACTTTTTTAACAAATCAAAAACTGAAAAAGTGGGCGTGCAAAATTATTCAGCCCCCTTAAGTTAATACTTTGTAGCGCCACCTTTTGCTGCGATTACAGCTGTAAGTCGCTTGGGGTATGTCTCTATCAGTTTTGCACATCGAGAGACTGACATTTTTTCCCATTCCTCCTTGCAAAACAGCTCGAGCTCAGTGAGGTTGGATGGAGAGCATTTGTGAACAGCAGTTTTCAGTTCTTTCCACAGATTCTCGATTGTATTCAGGTCTGGACTTTGACTTGGCCATTCTAACACCTGGATATGTTTATTTTTGAACCATTCCATTGTAGATTTTGCTTTATGTTTTGGATCATTGTCTTGTTGGAAGACAAATCTCCGTCCCAGTCTCAGGTCTTTTGCAGACTCCATCAGGTTTTCTTCCAGAATGGTCCTGTATTTGGCTCCATCCATCTTCCCATCAATTTTAACCATCTTCCCTGTCCCTGCTGAAGAAAAGCAGGCCCAAACCATGATGCTGCCACCACTATGTTTGACAGTGGGGATGGTGTGTTCAGCTGTGTTGCTTTTACGCCAAACATAACGTTTTGCATTGTTGCCAAAAAGTTCAATTTTGGTTTCACTGACCAGAGCACCTTCTTCCACATGTTTGGTGTGTCTCCCAGGTGGCTTGTGGCAAACTTTAAACAACACTTTTTATGGATATCTTTAAGAAATGGCTTTCTTCTTGCCACTCTTCCATAAAGGCCAGATTTGTGCAATATACGACTGATTGTTGTCCTATGGACAGAGTCTCCCACCTCAGTTGTAGATCTCTGCAGTTCATCCAGAGTGATCATGGGCCTCTTGGCTGCATCTCTGATCAGTTTTCTCCTTGTATGAGCTGAAAGTTTAGAGGGACGGCCAGGTCTTGGTAGATTTGCTGTGGTCTGATACTCCTTCCATTTCAATATTATCGCTTGCACAGTGCTCCTTGGGATGTTTAAAGCTTGGGAAATCTTTTTGTATCCAAATCCGGCTTTAAACTTCTTCACAACAGTATCTCGGACCTGTCTGGTGTGTTCCTTGTTCTTCATGATGCTCTCTGCGCTTTTAACGGACCTCTGAGACTATCACAGGGCAGGTGCATTTATACGGAGACTTGATTACACACAGGTGGATTGTATTTATCATCATTAGTCATTTAGGTCAACATTGGATCATTCAGAGATCCTCACTGAACTTCTGGAGAGAGTTTGCTGCACTGAAAGTAAAGGGGCTGAATAATTTTGCACGCCCAATTTTTCAGTTTTTGATTTGTTAAAAAAGTTTGAAATATCCAATAAATGTCGTTCCACTTCATGATTGTGTCCCACTTGTTGTTGATTCTTCACAAAAAAATACAGTTTTATATCTTTATGTTTGAAGCCTGAAATGTGGCAAAAGTTCGCAAAGTTCAAGGGGGCCGAATACTTTCGCAAGGCACTGTATTTTTCCATTGTGTTATTGACTGTATGTTTGTTTATCCCACGTGTAACTCTGTGTTGTTGTTTTTGCTTTAGCTTGGCCAGGTCGCAGTTGTAAATGAGAACTTGTTCTCAACTGGCCTGCCTGGTTAAATTTAGGTTAATTTTTTTTAATATAATGTGGATAAAGAGTTACTTGTCTAACATAACACAGAAGGTGTTCTTTAATGGAAGCCTATCAAATATAATCCAGTTGGAATCAGGAATTCCCCAGTGTAGCTGTTTAGGCCCCTTGCTTTTTTCAATTTTTCTAATGACTTGAGCTTTGCTCAAAGCCTTGCGTTTTGAGTTTCTACGTATGAGGATGACTCAACACTATACATGTCAGCTACTACAGCGACTGAAATGACTGCAACACTCAAAGAGCTGCAGTTAGTTTCAGAATGGGTGGCAAGGAATAAGTTAGCCCTAAATATTTCCATAACTAAAAGCATTGTATTTGGAACAAAACACTCACTAAACCCTAAACCTCAATTAAATCCTGGATAACAGGAAACGGTCGACCTTTTGACCTTTTGACTGAAAGAGTATACAATACATCCTCAGAAACCTGCACACCTGAAATAATAATAATATTAATAATAATAATAATACAATATACTGAACAAAAATATAAACGCAACATGTAAAGTGTTGGTCCCATGTTTCATGAGCTGAAATAAAAGATCCCAGAAATGTTTGATACGCACAAAAGGCTTATTTCTCTCAAATTGTGTGCACAAATTTGTTTACATCCCTGTTAGTGAGCATTTCTCCTTTGCCAAGATAATTCATCCAACTGACAGGTGTGGCATATCAAGAAGCTGATTAATCGGCATGATCATTACACAGGTTCACCTTGTGCTGGGGACAATAAACGGCCACTCTAAAATGTGCAGTTTTGTCACACAACACAATACCACAGAAGTTTTGAGGGAGCGTGCAGTCGGCATGCAACTGCACAAATGTCTACCAGAGCTGTGGCCAGAGAACTGAATGTTAATTTTTCTCCCATAAGCTGCCTCCAATGTCGTTTTAGAGAATTTGACAGTACATCTAACTGGCCGCACAACCGCAGGCCACATGTAACCACGCCATCCCAGGACCTCCATATCAGGCTTCTTCACCTGCGGGATCGTCTGAGACCAGCCAGCTGATGAAACTCTGGGTTTGCACAACCAAATATTTTCTGTGCAAACTGTCAGAAATCGTCTCAGGGAAGCTCGTGTTTGTCGTCCGCACCAGGGTCTTAACCTGACTGCAGTTTGGCATCGTAACCGTGGACAAATGCTCACCTTCGATGGCCACTGGCATGCTGGAGAAATGTGCTCTTCACAGATTAATCCTAGTTTCAACTGTACAGGGCAGATGACAGACAGTGTGTATGGTGTCGTGTGGGTGAGTGGTTTACTGATGTCAACGTTGTGAACAGATTACCATATGGTGGCAGTGGGGTTATGGTATGGGCAGGCATCAGCTACGGACAACGAATACAATTACATTTTATTGATGGAAATTTTAATGCACAGAGATACCGTGATGACATCCTGAGGCCCATTGGTGTGCCATTCATCCGTCTCCATCACCTCACGTTTCAGCATGATAATGCATTGCCCCATATCACAAGGATATGTACACAATTCCTGGAAGTTGAATATGTCTCAGCTCTTCCATGTTTGGGATTGCTCTGGATCGATGTGTACGACAGCATGTTCAAGTTCGCACCAATATCCAGCAACTTCGCACAGCCATTTAATAGGAGTGGGACAACATTGCACAGACCACAAACAAAAGCCTGATCAACTTTAAGCGATTGAGATGTGTCTCGCTGAATGAGACAAATGATGGTCACACCAGATACTGACTACTGTTCGAATTAACTTCCCTACCTAAGGTTTCTGTGACCAACAGATTCATATCTGTATTCCCAGTCATGTGAAATCCATAGATTAGGGCCTAATACATTTATTTAAATTAACTGATTTCCTTATGAAAATCTTTGAAATTGTTGCATGTTGCGTTTATATTTTTGTTCAGTGTAATAAAAACTGTAGAAGTGATGGGGACTCATTTGAGGCCAAAACAGACACTCAACTCTTAGAGGACGCCTGCCCAGGATGAGGAATGAAGTGATGACAGTCAGATGTTATTTGTTTAAAGAAAGAAAACAAAGCAAGGCAGTTCTGAACACATTGCCCCCTCCGCATGTCAACTCACAGAGATTTGTCTTGACCTAAGAGAGCTACAGACATGCAAAGAATATGTGTGTGTGTGTGTATGTCTGTCTGTCTGTCTGTCTGTCTGTCTGTCTGTCTGTCTGTCTGTCTGTCTGTCTGTCTGTCTGTCTGTCTGTCTGTCTGTCTGTCTGTGTAAGAGTGAGTATGTACATTTGTGAGTGAACAGACTGGCATGTTTAAGGTTGTTTTCGCACATGGTTTATTGGCTGCAGTGCACATCAGAGTTTGTTTGGATTTTGTAAGGATTTATTAATTGGAATTGTTTTTTTGTTTTGTTTTCCTACCGCTAAACTTCAATCAAACCAGAGTTTGTTTGTAGAAGTAATGTTCAAAACATGACATCTCTTTCAAAAATTGACCTCATTCCCCATCAGTTGCAAAAAAAAAAAAATACTATGTATTCCTGTACATACAATGAACATGCCTCAAGACACAGCTATGTATTGTTGTGGGCTTCAGGTACATTTTTCACAGTTTGAATAAGTGATCATTGCTTTCATTATGCATTCATTCCAAGTTATTTGAGGGCACACAGAGGGAATAGTTGATTTATATTGTGTCTACCTAAAATGTAAGCATGCTACTGTATATGTATTTTGCATGGGGGGAAACCAATTCACCAAAGAAGTGTTACAGACGACATTAAGAAAAGTAGAGACGCCAATCTAATCAAAATACGATCAATTTGAAGCAGACACAACAAGAAAACCTTGTACAAATGATTATTGAAACATTTCCTCTGATGTGGACTTGAGTTCTAAAAAAACATTTCACAATGGGGACTGAACAAACCAAGAGTTGACATAATCTCCTTCCAAACGAACCAGGTGGGAAAATAACCTAAATCCCAGTTTTAAGACGCTGGCTGCGGCCAAAGTGCTTACTGGTGATTGGGCGTGCCTGGTTTATGCTCCTGACCGGATAGTGTTTAGGTTGGGAGACTGGAGTTGTTTATATCCCGGCTGTGGGGGTGTGTGTCTGAATTCACAGCACAGTATTTACATTCACCTGCAGCTTGTATGTATCCAACTCTATCTGGATGTTTTACAACCTGTACCTGTGTGTATCTACAGTCTATCCCCACGCCCACACACAAACAAACACAAAGTAGGTGAGCAGCGTGGATTCATTGACCCTTCTGGTGATTCATCTGGTTTCTGCTGGGTTATCAGTCTGACAGGCTGAGGCTGAGCTTGGCTAGACAGGGCCTACCCCAACACTGACCAGTCTACATAAGT